>NW_008693087.1:53396-56506 GCF_000695815.1 Acanthisitta chloris | reverse complement strand
AGAGCAGTTCGGTACCAGAGGAGTCTTCAAGGAGAATTATGCCATCCCATGGGCAGTTTGTGTCTGATGTTTGGATGTGTTCCCCAGCAGCACACCTGAGCCCGAGATTGCCATTGTTTAATCCACTGGGCCACACTCTCAAGGCATCTTGACTGCACAGAACTGCCCAGATAGTTAGGAATTGCCACATTCCTGTTATTAGCTTGCCATGCTTGGCCATTCCCTGAATTTGTACGGGTTGATTCACCTCTGATTTGCACCACTGTTTCACTGCTAATGGTTTCCTTGCCCAGAAAGAGCAATCCTTAGCTCTACATCTGCTGACTGACACTGGCTGATAGAAGGGATCTCATACTCACTACCTGCAACTCCCCAGAAGTTGTATTTGCCAAGACATTGAATGCACTCATTTCTCTGCAGAAATTTCCTTACCATGTGACCCGTATCTATTAAAGAAGCAAACTTGCTCCTGCTCTTTTATCTCACCTTGCATTGATGGCTGTGGCTCTGCTTCTAGATCAAGGTAGGATAATTGCTGTTGTGTTAATAGCCAGACTGCCCTGTGCAGAGTGATGCTGTCACATTTCAATATTGCGCCACAGATTGATTTTGCACATTTTATTTTTAAGGCAAAGTGCAGCCAAAAATGTTTCAGGAATGAAGTGTTTCTGCTGCAGAAGAACCAGTTGGCTGGGGCAAGGCAGCTCCTGGGAGCTACCTGGGTGTGAAGCTCAACAATGTGGGGTGCAGGACAGGAAAGTCACCACAATTCTTTGCAGTCCCTTCCAGCCATGGCCATGAGGCTGCCAACAGGCTCTGACCTTATGGCTTGATTTGCAGTTGTCCCATCACTTCCCTAAGGCTCTGGACTGTGGCAGTTCCTGTTGGTGGCCACTGGACTCACTCAGCTCTTGCCAAAGTCCTGGGGGCTGTGTCTACTCTAGCTGGGGGTGCTGCCCTGTTTTCACCCTTGGTCCTGCTTGCCTGTCCCTTGCAGAACAGTCTGCTCTGTCCCCTCCTGGGCTCTGCCATCTTTACTCTGTCTGCAGTCAGTTCAGCAATGAACCAAACCTTCAAATCCTGGGGCAACAAGGGGAAAATACTACTACTACTACTACTACTACTACTACTACTACTACTTGTTTTCCAAACGCATAGTTCCTCCAAGTGCAACTCCTTCCTCTGCACATATGTCTGGAAGAGATGGATACAGAAGTCTGTGATAAAGCACAGGTTAAAAATGTGTTGGTCCTGAAATGTGTTAGTCAGTTTATAGCCAGAAAGAAGGAATTCGCCAGCCCTCATCTTGGTGACAATGTTCTTGGCAAGAAAAAAATGTGCCTCAAAAACATTGGCTTTAAAATCTGGCCCTGTGAAAAAGAGTTGCAGAGAAAGGACACAGCTCCAAATCTGGGAAAATGTGATTATTTTTTTGGGGGCTTTGGGAAGCTTAACACCTTGTCCAAAGCATTTGGATGTCCCTGTCTCATCCAGAGCGTGTTACATGGCTGGGTGATCCAGCAGCACACAGTTGTGCTGTGAGGGATATGGAAGCACTGCCTGAGGTGGCAGAAGGTGCTTACAGAGGGTCTGTGAGCAATAATTCAGGAGACGGACTCAGGTAACAGCCCTGGCCAGGCTGTGGGTGCTGGAGGCTCTTCCCCTAGAGCTACTTAAACTGCAGTTAGAGAAGCTAACAAGGCAGGAGAAATGAGGCCTTGGACTGTGATTTTCTATGCTTTACACCTTTGGGAGATATAAAAATAACCTGTGCCTTGCCAGTGAGCAAGAGAAAAGTGATGTTTCAGTGTAAGATTAGAATATGAAGGGCAAGTGAGGAAACTGAGAGCTGTGAAAAGTGAGGGGAGCAAAGAGGGCATTGGTGCCATGAGTTGTGGTTGGAGATGGGGAAAAGAAGCCTCATGGCAAATTTCTCCAGGTGAAAATGTTGTCTTCTTCTCTCTCTGGCTGTTTTGAAGAAACCAAAATAGGTTTCTTCTTCTATTTCTTTGTCTTTGACAGCCAGTTGAGGGCTTAGAAGATTTTCATGAAGGTCTTCACTCCAGGTGAGGCTGGAATGTGTCTGTTGGGGCTGATGGCAGACCGTCCTCCTGCTCCCTCACACTCCACTGCAGCCTTCCTCCACTGCCTGTGCCAGCTCCTCTCCCTCCCAGGGCTTGTCAGCTCCTTTCCTTCCCCACGGGCAGAGTGTGAGATTGAGAAGAGCCTTCCAGGCAAGGAGCCCAGGAAATGTCACAGCAGAACACCAACATTTTTCCCAGCAGAACTGAACATTTCAGGCAATGTTGCACAAGAAAAAAAAGCACCTCAAACCCAACAAACCAGAGGGTTTGCCAGGATGGTTTGCTCAAAAGAGAGGAGTCTTAGCCCAGTGAACACTGACAGGTGATAGGATGTGAGGGGATGGGAGGCTAACTGGGGTGTTGCTCATGATGGGGTGAGCAGAGGCCAACTGGGATGAGCAGATGTTCCACCAAGATGGTTAAGGCACAAGAAAAAAAAGCACCTCAAACCCAACAAACCAGAGGGTTTGCCAGGATGGTTTGCTCAAAAGAGAGGAGTCTTAGCCCAGTGAACACTGACAGGTGATAGGATGTGAGGGGATGGGAGGCTAACTGGGGTGTTGCTCATGATGGGGTGAGCAGAGGCCAACTGGGATGAGCAGATGTTCCACCAAGATGGTTAAGAGGGAAAGGAAGGGAAGGGAAGGGAAGGGAAGGGAAGGGAAGGGAAGGGAAGGGAAGGGAAGGGAAGAAAAGAAAAGAAAAGAAAAGAAAAGAAAAGAAAAGAAAAGAAAAGAAAAGAAAAGAAAAGAAAAGAAAAGAGAAAGCCTATTGAAACCCAGGTGTGTTTCTACTCCCACAAAACCCCAGACTGAGTTAGGATGGAAGCAACCACAGTGGGTCACTTGTCCAACCTCCCTGCTCATGCAGGGCCATCCCAGACCACACGGCACAAGATTGTGTCCAGACATTCCAACACAAGTGCTGAGGGGACGTGGGATGAATGACTACGGATGCATTAGGGAATAAACACCTTGAAAAGGGAGGGGGAAAGGCATTGTTTCAAAAGGACAACTCACAAAGAAG
>NW_008693087.1:38295-53369 GCF_000695815.1 Acanthisitta chloris | reverse complement strand
GGCCTCACACTCTGTGCCCCTGTGGCTCTGGGGCAGTTTGTCTCCTCCTGAGGTGTAACGTGAGTGGGAAAGGTGCACATGAGAGCTCTGAATGTATCTCAGCAGCTCCATTGGGTCATGGAAGTGGCTGCATGATGCTTGTGCCTGGAGCAGCAGCTGGACTTGACTTCTCCAAGGATCCTTTTTAATGCCACTTGCCTCTACCTGCTCATCTTTCCCCTTTTTCACTAGTGCCTGTCTGTTCCCTCAAGCAATGGAAATTTTTACCTTGAGTGAAACCTGGTAATTGCAAGAAAAGAAAAAGAGAAAACAATATAAGAAAAACACCACACCATCACTGTCAGAAATGTTTTACTTTTTTTCCCCCAAGGCCATGACAAATTCACTCTGAGTTATTTTACAATAGTTTTTGAAACATCTGCATGCAGGAACTGCTTCAGCTCAGCTCTGTCAGCTCAGCTATTATGTGCAAATCATTGCTTCAAATGTTAACATAAACTAACATTTTTTTTCTCATAGTTAGAACTCTTTTCCTGGAATTTATATCTGGATTCTTTATTTTGGGAAGAAGTGAGCACGCTGGAAAGGCACAAAGGCTGAGAAGTGGGTTGGAAACTTCTCCATGTATTGCTACATGAAAAAAGGGTGATGGAAGATGGGAAGCTGTGGGCAGTGGGCAGTAATTACAGAGAACATTCCCTTAAGCCACAGTCATTGAGAATGAGAATTTGGGCAAGTATTTCAATACTTATACTTCAATTCATAGCAACTTTTCAGGATCAGAAGGGGCTACAGGGAAGTTGGACAGGGACTCTTGGTTAGGAACTGCAGTGACAAGACAAGGAGTAATGAGAATTGAAAGAGAGGAAATTGAAATTAGATATTAGGAAGAAGTTTTTCCTGTGAGGGTGGTGAGACACTGGCACAGGTTACCCAGGGAGGCTGTGGCTGCCCCAACCCTGGCAGGGTTCAGTCCAGGTTGGCTAAAGCCTTGAGCAACCTGCTCTGGTGGGAGGTGTCCCTGCCCAGGGCAGGGGGTTGGGGCTGGATGACCTCTAAACTCCATTCCAACCCCTTAACTTACTATAAAACTATGAATTTGGGGGCTTATAAGGCTATCAAGAATATTCAGTTTTCATTATTTATTATAACTAGAAGTTTGGAAAAGCTGTTTGTCTTCATGCATTTCATTGCTCATGACACAGCTAGTGGTTTGCAAATATTAAGCCACTTCCTGAGTCACAAACTGACATCAAACCCAGGTGGATGCTGTCGGAAAGCCCTTTGTCTTTAAATTGCTGATTAATGGCTGTTTCAGTAGATCAGTGGTTTCAGGGGGAAATGGCTTTAGGCTGACAGAGATGAGAGTTAGGTTAGATGTCAGGAAGAAATTCATCGCTGTTAGAGCTGTGAGACACTGACACAGGTTGTCCAGAGAGGCTGTGGATGATCCATTCCTGGAAGTGTTCCAGGCCTGGTTGGATGGAGCTAGGAGCAACCTGAGCTAGTGGAAGGTGTCCCTGAATTGATCCTCAAGTAACACTGGAACACACCTCAAAAAATAACAGGACAGAGAAATACTGAGGGCAAAGTGTTCCATGGAGAAAGGGCTGGTTCAAACTCAACATATCTTGAAAACAAGGGCTGAAATTTTGTGACGTGTTTTTGTTTCAAGTTGGAATGAAACCCATCTTTGGGTAGTGGAGGGAATAGGAAGAAAATATGAAAAGTGTGTTTTGTAAACACTATTTTTTAAGAATTGTGCTTCAGTCCTGCTTGGTTGTTTGCAGCTCTCTGTGTTTATATTGGTCTCATTATATTTTTTTCCACTGTTTCAATGACCAAATATGACATGAAAAATGTTAATGTGACCTTACGTCTCCAGCATGAAATACAACTAATCCAAACTGTCCATAATGATGATACTTGTTTTTTATAGCACCTCCTTCTTAAATACCTCATGGAGGCATTTTTAATTCTATCAGTTTTCAAGCCTTTTGGAAATATTTTTTTCAAGCAGTAAATAAACACAATTATTATATGATTTGTCCACTCAGAGGTAATGGTAATCACTTCCAGTCACTGCACCTTGTGTTCTAGCTAAGTCTGGTGAAAAACTGAGCTTTGAAAATTCAAAACCTCTGGAAAAAACTTGGAAAATTGGATCAAGAATAATTCTGAGCATCACAGCCTGATTTTACTGTCATCAGAGCTAAAGCAGAAGGAGCTGGAGGAGCAGTCTTGCCCTGACTTTGGCTTGGAGGGTGAATCCTTCTGTGTCTCTACCACCATGAGCCCCTGAGTATTTGAACCTTACATCACATTAAACTAGTAACAAATGTACTAAAAATTTCTGTAGCATTAATATGCTTTTTGTTTTTTTAATAGCTCCAACTTGTTTATCACTTGTTACAAACAAGCTCCCAACTTTCTATACCTAATGCAAGTGCAAATGAAACCATCTGTTGAATGGTTTCCCACTAGGGAACAACAGATGCATAAAACATGTGCCATACATGATGCTGGTGGCTTTGAACCCTCTGTGGGAGGCCAGATTGCTCTCAATCTTCTCCCCCAGTGATTGATTACCCTGTGGGTATTGCTCAAGTGGCATGTCCCTGTCCCACTTTTTGTCAGGCATGAGGCAAAATTGTGAGCTTCTGGAAAAACATGGAATGGTGAGCCAGGAAAAATTCAGAGCATTTCAGCCTGCTTTTAGTGGCATCACAGCTAAAGCTCAGTATGGCCTGGCAAGGACATCTACTAGGCTTCTCTAACAGATCCCATTGAGCTCCACACATTAGTTTCTGAATCAGTAATTTACTAGTCAGTGATTTTTCAGCCCAAAGATTGAGAGGACTCCTACATCTTTTCAGTAGAGCCATTAACTCCTGTGTTTCCCACTTGCAGTGTGCACACCATGTGCTGCTGAAGTTGCTTCTTGCCTGGATCTCACAGATTTTCAGTTGTGCAACTGATAGGTTGAAAACCCAAAGTGAAATTGTACCTTTGAGCTGGAAATATGTGCCAGGATTGCTGTGCTTCTGGAGAGAAATGCTTGTCTTGGCACAAAGCAGCCTAGAAGGTACAGAAGGATATAAAAAGAGATGCCAGAATATATTGGAGCTGCTGCTTGAAGGTCTCTAAAGGCTGTTGCTGCTGGTGAGCCTGTACTGGGGAGTCCTTTTGTGTTGGGAATTCATGTTGGCTGGTGATGGGCAAAACATGCATCAGGATAACCCAAGGCTTGTTTAGCAACAGTTCTGAGCCCTCAAAGATACAGACAAGATAATCTTAGAGACCTGTACTTTGATTTCATCTCCTTCTCTTCTGACTTTGTCCTGGAATTGTTCCATTTGACACCTGCCATTTTATTGGAAGAGTTTTTGTTTCTCTTGCCTTCAGCAAGGTGGAAATGCGTTAGCTGAGATGTGCATCAGCTAAATCACCTTCGGAGGTGTGAATACAAACCACAACTTCTCAAGGTTGTTTTAGCAGCTCTTGCCCTTTCCAGTCATTGACAGCATATAATGGATAGGCTAGAGAACTAATAGCCTCTGGTTTATCTCAGTGGAGTTTTACTTCTCTCATTATCTTGCACAATCAACCCTTGAATGTAGTTTAATGACATTTTGTGTGGGGATAGACAAATGTTTCTCAAGTGCTCCATAATAGGAACTCTTTGGACATGTATCATTTCTCCAATCTCCTCATCCTTTCCTTTGTTCCTCCTTTGTTCCTCAGTGAAAATCCTATTTGCTGTAAAACATTTCTTTTCTGCAGACATGCAGAAATTCAGATAATATTTCTTTTAAAGGAACTCTTAGGCGTTTTTAAATATGTGAATACATTTAAGTGAGTTCTTTGAGGATCATTTTTGGTCTGTTGAGGCTCCTAAAAACCACTGAATATTTATAACAACCACTGCAACAAAGAAAAGAAGAAAGATATCAAGTATAGACTAGAGAAACTGCTTTATAAAGATCTTCATCTCTTTGGTAAATGGCTCTGAATGCAGTTGTCAAAGAAGCCTTGGGGAATTAGGTGCTCAAACTCCATTAAACTTTGTAAGAACATAATCATCACATCCCCCTGGTCTCCTAAACAGATCTGAGCTGTGTTCTGAATGTTGTTACAGAAAGAAGTGTTTAGAAATTAATGGTTTGCATCTCTTTTAAAAACAGAGGATAATTCGATTTCCTCCTGATTAGGAAGATCAATTGTATCTTTGGTTGCCATGAAGAGCCTCATGAAACACGACAGGGGAACACTTCCTCCACTCCCACCTGCAAATCCTGTTTGGGAAAGATTTAAGAATTTTTACATAGGTCCGGGGTATCAAAATGGACCTCACGTCCAGCTACACAGGTTGCTCAAGGCTTTACCTGACCTGGCTTTGAACACTGCCAGGGTTGGGGCAGCCACAGCCTCCCTGGGCAACCTATGCCAGTGCCTCACCACCCTCACAGCAAAAACTTCTTCCTAATATCACATCAATACAAAAATTTGCCCTTGTGTAAGCATAAAATGGCAGGACCAGGCCTGCAGTTTGCTCCTGATCCTGAACTGGCTCTGAATGGAGCTTGTCACTGTGTCAGCTCATCAGCCTGGCTTAATTCCTTCATTAATTATATTGCAAATATGATTTGGATGGGAGAAAACCCAAAGGAATTAGGTTTGGATTGAAAAATTGCATCCCCTTTGACCCTTTAACAGTGCATTCATGAGTTGATTTCATTGAGGGATGATTCCTTCCTTGAAAAATGTATTGAGGTCAATTTCTAAATGCAATATTTTTCACATAAAAAAGTCCTTGGGCTTTTCATTAAAGATACATTAGCACCAATTTTTTTTTAAGTTTTGAAATTTCCATGTCTGGTTTTCTTAGCCAAACCCAAGGAATTTGCCTGTCACCCTTGTGAACAGTTTCAATTGATGTAAATGAAGAGTTTTTTCCTTTGACTTGCTGTAATACTAAGTGTCAAATCTTGCACATCTGGGGCTTCACCTGATGGGTTAGACCAATGAGCTGTTCATTAGTTTCACCTTTCAGGTTCCCACATGGAATTTGGCAAAGGTAGGAGAAAAAATAAATCAAGGAAATGGTTGATGGCAAACAAGAGTCAATACCAAGCACAGTTCCCTCACTGAATGTTGACCTCTCCAAGAGACTGGGGAGATGATGTTTTTTGTCTGGCCTGACTAGTTGAGGCAAAATGTTATATGTCATAGTCATATAAGATGAAGCAAAACAAATCCTTCTTTGCTGTTTAGTTGACTTCTGCTTGTTGTCATCATTCTGTGATGAGTCACGTGGTGCCAGGCATTGCTTTCAAAGCTCAGTGCTTTCAGCCATGCACACAGATGAGTTTCAGCCTCCTAATAATCCTCTGACCTTTGTGACTGCAAAGAATAAACAAACAAGATCTCCTGAAGTTCAGGATTATGTAGATATAAAATACATATGTATAGATGATAACAGTTGTATTAGCCTTCTATTTTAGGCTTGCAGAAGGGATGTGAAATCCTGAGACCTGTAGCCACTGGTAGACTTTCAAATCAGGATTTAAACTCTTTTTGTGATCAGCTTTGTATCATAGAATCATAGAATCATCCGGGTTGGAAAAGATCTCCAAGATCACCAAGTCCAACCCTACCGTGGTTACTAGACCATGGCAGTAAGTGCCACATCCAGTCTCATCTTCAAAACCTCCAGGGATGGTGAATCCACCACCTCCCTGGGCAGCCCATTCCAATGCCTGATCACTCTTTCTGTAAAAAATCTCTTCCTAATATCCAACCTAAACCTCCCCTGGCAGAGCTTGAGTCTGTGCCCTCTTGTCCTCCTGCTGGTTGCCTGGGAGAAGAGACCAACCCCCACCTGACTCCACCCTCCTGTCAGGGAGGTGTAGAGGGTGATAAGGTCTCCCCTGAGCATCCTCTTCTCCAGAGGAGAATATACTCAAAGAACTTGAATCCTCTCCCATTAAACTTAAGGGAAGCTTTGAAATCTTATTTTAAAGTTGAGATTAAAATATTTCATACTCCATAAATGCATTCTCTAAAACTGAACTGGAAGGAGAACAGGAGCAGTGTCCTATTTACCCTTCTGGAGGTTTGTCCCCATGTAACAGGCATTATCCTTTTCACAATTCCTTTTCATTCTTTCCTCTTCATCCCTGTCACTGAATTCATTATTCATTTTACTGACACATCCACTAAATGAGCTAAGCCCTATTATGATTAGCTTCAAACTATGCTAATCAAAAAGGCTACAGTATAAATATTTAAATTTCAGATTTTACTAAATCTACCTGATCAAAACTAAAAGGGAAGAAAATGAAGCAACAGAGCACATGTATTATGTATACTGTGATTACAGGAATGGATGAGGAAAGCTCCACAGAAAAGCCTCAATTTTTTAGAAAAAAATATAAGGGTCCTGTGGAGAAATGTTCCTGCAGTGAGTGGGTAGCAGCCCAGGCCCACGCAGTGCTGGTAATTAGAGTGGTGCCTTGTCATTCTGACAGGCAGCATTGGTGCCGATCGATCCATCTGATCCGCTGGATTCAGCCCAGCAAAGCTTCCACACTCAGCTGTCAGTGTCCTTAAAAATATTTAATTGCATCTGCTTTTGGGTGACTCTCACCATCATTTCACAGAATCACAGAATCATTTAGTTTGGAAAAGACCTCCAAGATCATCAAGCTCAACCTGTGACCCATTACCACCTTGGCAACTAGACCAGAGCACTGAGTGCCATGTCCAGTTGTTCCTTGAACACCTCCAGGGGTGGTGACTCCACCACCTCCCTGGGGAGCAAATATCAATGCCTGACAGCCTTTTCTGTGAAGAAATTCCTTCTGGTGTTCAACCTGTATCCCCCCTGGGCTCCCCTGAGGCTATTTCCTTTTTGTCCTGGGGCTTGTTCCCTGAGAGAAGAGACCTACCCTCACCAGGCTACAATCTCCTGTCAGGGAGTTGTAGAGAGCAGGAAGGTCTCTCCTGAGCCTCCTCTTCTCCAGGCTGAGCCACCACAGCTCCCTCAGATGCTCCTCATAGGGCTTAGAATCATAAAATCACCAGGGTTGGAGGAGATCTCTAAGACCATTGTGTTCTACCATTAACCTGTCACTGCTGGCACCCCTAAACCCTAAACTGTATTCTCCAGTGTCAGATCCAGACACCTCTTAAACACCTGCAGGGATGGTGACTCCACCACATCCCTGGGCAATCTATTCTTATGACTGAACTGGCTCTGATCCATTCAACAAGGCCCAGAGCCAGTTCTAATACCCACAGGCCACATCAGTGTGTGTGGGTCAGAGGGTGGAAGGGCTAAAACCTGTTAGGGAGCCAGGGAGAAGCCTCCATAGAAGGGAAAGTGAAACAACAGCTGAAACATCCTTGTAAACATCCTGAAAAATCCTTGTAAATATGTCTTTCTTGGCCTTACGTGCTACAGTGCTCAGCTTTGTGCTGGCAGGGAATGCTGCTCTCCCAACCATCAGTGCACAGCATAAGCAGCACTGGATAGGGATTTGTTTGCTTGTTTTTGCCTCCAGAGCTTCCCACAGTTCAATATTCAAATGTCAATTGATTTAACAGTCCATGGCCTACAGCTTTTGTTTCTGGGGTGTTTTGTCACTTGCTCCATTCCTTATGCTTTTCTCATCATCAATAATCATAAATCTCCTTGTTCTATGGGTGAGAGCTTCTAAACCTGTGATTAATCTCAGCATTTGCAGTTCCAAACGGTTTGGGGCTCTCATGCACTGCCAGTGAACAGATAGAAAGGAGGATGAAGATGATGCCACATCAATGAAGTATTAAAAGAGAGAATTCTGTAGGAAGAGAAGTTCTGTGTCCCTTACTCTTGGAGAACAGACGGAAAATGTGTCTAGTAGAGAAATTTAACTTACATCAGATTATTTCCATGGAAGCCCTTAGGAACTGCCATTACTGTGCACACACTAGTCAGTTTTGATTAATGAGACAGATTTACTGTTCTTTTGGTCTGATATATCCACAAAGGCTTGAGCTATGTGAATCCATGCAAGGCCAAAGTCTCAGCCTTTTCCAGGATGGTTTCACTTAAAATAGAAAGATCAGCTCCCTGCAGTTGTCCCAGGTTATCCACAAACATAGGCTTATCCCATTTTGAAACCCCAGAGGTTGCCATGAATCTTTTCCAGGCTGTATTCCATACCTGATACCATTCCCATGTCTTCCACTGAACAATTATTCCATAATATTTCAAGGCTGTGCAGCAATAAAGAACTGTGTGTCTGATGTTGTGCATTTTTTATATGTGACATCAAAGATTCTTGCACATCTACCTGGAATTGTTGTAAGCATTAAAAGAAACCAAAATCCACTCTGATTTTCTTTTCCAGAAGTATTTGTACAATCCTGAGCTGCTTTAAAAGCCTCTGAGTGGTCAGATCAAGCCAGAAACATGATATGGAACATGTTAATGTTGCTTTGCTTTTTCCAGTGATACTCAGAGCACATGAACAGTGCAGGACCTCCCATCCCTACCAACCTGAAATAAAAATATGCACAATGTGAAAATACCAGCAATCAATAATTCCCAAACTGGCTTCCATCAGCAGCTATCCAAACTTATCTGACTGCCTGGGGACAATTTCCTGCAGAAAACCCAGTCTGAACCAAGCGATTAAGTGAACGAGTGATGATAATGTGCTGTGAAAGTTAAGCCAGGGCTGATTAAATGTCTGTGGGTAATAAACAGAATTATAAGCATTTAGGAAACAAAACACAACTCTGAATACAACCAGAGTGTAGGGTATTATTAGCTGTTGCAAGCAAAAATAATTTGTGGGACAAGATAACGGTTGGGTGTGAGGATCTGTCTGTTGCATTAAGTCCTGTTTTCTCCAGTCTTTGCCTCCCTGTAAGCTAAATGCTGTTATAAGCATTTAAAGTGCTCCATGATACATTTTTATGTCTCATAGTTAAAGTTGCTTCTATGCCCTCAAAAGTCTCTTTGGCAAATGTTACCTGGTTAATGAATAAAGAAAAAAATAGGTGATACAGTGAATCTGGGTTTCTTTGAAGAAAGTGCATCCAAAAATGTTAACAATAAGACAAAGTATTTCTAGATGTTAGGTGATACATTGTCCTGGTTGAAAACTGGGGAAGAACTGGGTTCTTCCCCACAGAAGTGAAAAGAAGTTACCTCAGCAAACCTGGAATCAGACTCGAAGGCAGTGGAATGTGCTGCCCAGGGAGGTGGTGGATTCACCATCCCTGGAGGTTTTGAAGATGAGACTGGATGTGGCACTTACTGCCATGGTCTAGTAACCACGGTAGGGTTGGACTTGGTGATCTTGGAGGTCTTTTCCAACCCGGGTGATTCTATGACTGTGATTCTAAGGCACAAAACCAAGACCAGTAATTCACATGTACTGACAAACTGCAAGTTTACATGAAGCACCTTGAAAACCTGCAGAGTAAATTTAAAGTCTTTCAATATGAAGAAAATCTGGCATTTTTCCAAATGAGCTTCCTCCTGTGCCACTTGGATCCTGGTGAAATCTGACTAGGAGAAGCCCTTGGGAGTTGGAACTAGAAAGTAGCAACTCACATTTTGATCCTTTCACTTGCATCCTATTTTCAGGCAATAGAGGATAAGAATTCAAGATTTAAACTTTGATGGCTTCAATTGCTTAGCAACAGATTCAGCAAACTCAGATCGTTTCAGCTCTGAAACTGAAAGAACTTTTGGGACCTGGAAAACAAATGATACATTTCATTATGTCTTTTGCCTTAATTGCAGGATAGCAAATTAGGTAAAATCCAGTACTAGCAGTCACTGTAGGCTGTAAAAAGTAAAGTGATTTGACCTTTAAGAAACTATTGGAAAACATTTCTATTTTGGA
Organism: Acanthisitta chloris; assembly: GCF_000695815.1. NCBI lineage: Eukaryota > Metazoa > Chordata > Aves > Passeriformes > Acanthisittidae > Acanthisitta > Acanthisitta chloris. The sequence continues at coordinate 43,464 of NW_008693087.1, read as the reverse complement.
ACATCCAGGCAGTAGCAGAGGTGTTGGGAAATAATCTGCAGATCTTGGTTTGAATAATCTGCAGAGCACAAGGTTTGAATCCACAGGTGCTTATTGTTGTCAAACAGATCTCCTGATTAGTGTTGAAGAAAAAAATTAACCAAAAATCTATTTTGTGCCACTAGATAGAGTCAGTTGGAGCCTGGGGAGCTTTGCTATAAATATTGATACGCCCCTGCAATCGCTGCTCTGACTCAGGCGCTTTCCCTTTCCTCTTCCCCTCTTTGGCTTCGGCTTTCACATTATCGTTACACTTCTTACTCACCCAGTGTTGGAGTCACTGCTGCCTTCAGCACAACTTCAAAACCTTCCCTTCAAATCCTTGGAGGGAAAGCACAGTTGGACAGACCACCTTTGATTTATCCTGCCTGCTTAGGGAGGTACTTGCCTCAGGAGCAAGGCTGGTACTGAGGCAGCATCTGTGCTGGAAACCTGGGGAGAAGCTAACCCCATCCTGATGTAGGGTTTGGTAGCCACTGGGCTTGTTGGGAGTGTTCTCCTTCCCTCTGCTCCTCCTGTCCCTCCATAGCCTTGTGCTGAATGGAAAGATTTCCATATGACACAGTTTGCTCTAAAACGAGAGAAAAGTAAATCCCAAAGAAACCACAAGAACTTTCCCACTGGTGTTGAATCAGGATAAAGCACTGTGTAAAATGCATTTTTAGAATGACTCTGCTTGTGACTAAAGGCTGAGCAGCTGAAGCATGGAAGGATATGAACAATCCTTTGGATAAAAGCATGCATGGACTTCACAGGAGGCAATGGCTCATCTCTAGTGACGTTCGGAGGTTTGCGAAACCAATTTCCACTCACTTCTCTCTTCCAGCTTTAAATTTACCCTGCAGGTTTTCAAGGTGCTTCACTTAAACTCATGGTTTGTCAGGAGATGTGAATTGCTGGTCTTGGTTTTGTGCCTTCCTTTGAGTCTGATTCCAGGTTTGCTGAGGTAGCTTCTTTTCACTTCTGTGGCGAAGAACTGGGTTCTTCCCTAGTTTTCAACCTGGACAATGGTGTCACCTTACATCTAGAAATACTTTGTCTTATTGATAACATTTTTGGATGCACTTTCTTCAAGGAAACCCCACATTCACTGTATCACGTATCCATCACCTTTATTCATTAACAAGGCAACTTCACTGGGTTGAATAAGCAACATTCACCAGTAAATAACTGTTCTGTCTCATCTGTGACTCACTGTGTTCCTCTAGTAGTTTTATTATTTTCTATCGTTTTATAATTTCAATCCATTTCCTTGTAAACTAAGTCAAACTCTTGGGTTAAAAATCCCTGTAATCTAGGCCCTGCCCTTCAAAAGGAAGTTCCAGCTCCAGGAAGTTTCCAGTTTCAGCATTTTTATTGCCATTGTCATTAATTCATCATTCAGATCCTTCATATCTCTTGCATGAATAACCACTGATCTAATGACCACTGTCTGGTCTTCAATCAATTTGTTAGTCACTGCCCCAGGGCTTTTCAGTTTGTTACCTTCCTTCAATTGCCTTAGCTAACCATTTATCTATGCTAGTGAAGTCACTGTCTCAGTTCTATACTAGGAGTTGTCTTCATTCTATATCATTCTATATTAGGAAGAAATTCTTCACTATGAGGCACTGGCACAGGTTGCCCAGAGAAGCTCTGGCTGCCTCATCCCTGTAAGTGTTCCAGGCCAGGTTGGATCAACCTGGTCTATTGGAATTTGTCTCTGACCATGGCAGGGGGATTGGAACTAGATGGTCTTTAAGGCCCTTTCCAACCCAAACCATTATGGGATTCTATGATTCAGTTTGTAAATAAAAAGGAAGGACAGTCTCGGTTTAAATTGAGATGTTATTGTCTACTTTTGGAATTTAAAAAGAGTTTAAAAATAAAGCAAGAGCCTCTCCAAAATGAGATGCTAAGATATTCAAACACATCTGACAATTGAATCAACTCTTCACAGCCTTGAAAGCAGGCAAAGTGTGCTTCCCAAAAATGTGGCTGTAGAGGTTTGAAACCACTGGTCTGTGGAGGCTGTGCTGGGTCAGGCTTGAGGAATTTTCCTAGTCCTACCTGACCATTTCCCCTGGATCCCTGGCTACAGGTGAATTTGTGACAAACTTGTTGCTCTGTGCTAAATGTAACTCCTGCTTCACACCAATTACTTTATCATTAATTATCCTGTCATGTCACCCTTGCTCTCCAGTCCTGGACATTACATAGCAGGAACCTGGTTTCCACACCTCTCTACCTCTAGCCTGGAAACAGCTCAACCCAGACTGTCTTGATGGACCATATGCTGGAAAAATAATCCTGAGCATCCCTGTTACATTTCTTGGTCTTTTCATATTGTAGACTGAATATTCATAGAACCATAGAATGGTTTGGGTTGAAATGATGCTTAAAGATCATCTAGTTCCAACCCCTCACTAGTGGCAGGGACACCTTCCACTAGCCCAGGTTGCTCCAAGCCCCATCCAACCTGGCCTGGTACACTTCCAGGGATGGAGCAGCCACAGCTTCTCTGTCCAACCTGTGCCAGTGCCTCAGCACCCTCACAGGGAACAATTTCTTCCTAATACCCAATCTAATCCTACTTTCTGTCAGTTGAATCCATTCCCCCTTGTCCTGTCACTCCAGGCCCTTGTAAATAGTGTCTCTTCATCTTTCCTGTAGCTCCTTCAGGTACTAGAAAGCCACAACTAGGTTAGCCTGAAGCTTCTCTTCTCCAGGCTGAACAATCCCAGTTCTCTCAGCCTTTCCTCATAGGAGAGGTGCTCCATGAGCACCCTTGGGCTGTGAGCACCCAAACACACAGGGTGACAGTGTGTACCCTGGTTTGGCTGGTGTCTGGCAGTGGTCATCATCACCTCTTCCATGAGCATCTCTGCGGGGAGAGCAGGAGATCCAACTCTGCTGCTCCACAGGGGACTCCAGGCAAGGCAGAGGGAGGACAGACAAGGGAGGAAACAGGAGCACATCTGGGCAGGCACCTGCCCTGCTCCTGCCCTTGTTTCCACAGAATGGGTCAGGTTGGAAGGGACCACAGCGGGTCATCTGGTCTCACCTCCCTGCTCAGGCAGGGCCATCCTAGAGCACGTGGCACAGGATTGCGTCCAGGCCATTTTGGAATATCCCCAGTGAGGGAGAATCCACAACCTCTTGGACAATCAGTCACCCACACAGGAAAGAAGTTTTTCCTCATGTTCAGGTGGAACTTCCTGTGCATCAGTTTCTGCCCATTGCCTCTTGTCCTATTGGTTGGCACCAATTTGTTTTCCCTGCTTCTTGGCTATAAATAGAGATGCCAGTCTCCAGAGCTGTCAATCCAACATCCTCCACCCTCATGAAGGTAACTTTTTCAAAGTGACACAGATTGAACATGTAAAATGCTTTTTAATTTTCATGTAAATTCCATCTCTGCTCTCCTGAGTCTGGAGGTGTCCAAAAATTTGAGAAGCAGAAAATAGAAGACTTTAAAAGAAACATTAAGCTATTTGCTAGCTTCTCTGTATAAAAAGCATTTAAATGTGCAGTGTTCTGAGGCTTTAAATACCACAAACTGAGTTTTATGTTCTCATTTTTTTTCATGCTCTGTCCATGATTTGTATGTCAATAAGTTGAGCTGTGTTTGTTGTCTGAGCACTTTTCCTTTCTGGTCTCCAGAGTGAGCACTATCCTTGCAACAAGCACCTCTAGCATTTCCTTCCCTGTGTTTGCCAGCTGAGCAGTTAATTACTGGTCCTGGGTCTCAGCATGTTGGGTTATGTCACATTGGGTTATATATACCACACTGGTTGCTGTGAGGGTGCTGAGACTCTGGCACAGGTTGCCCAGAGAAGCTGTGGCTGCTCCATCCCTGGGAGTATTCAAAGCCAGATTGGACAGAGCTTGGAGCACCTTGGCCTAGTGGAAGGTCTCCATGCCCATAGTGAGGGGTTGGAACTAGATGGTCTTTAAGCTCTATTTCAACCCACACCACTCTGTGATTCTCTGCCACCTAGCTGAGATTTGAGCTGGAAAATGTGCTGAAATATTGCTTTAAAGTGTTTAGTTCACCATGATTTAAGACAACAGCAACTGGGCACTGTAGGACACAAAGATGAAAATCAATTGATGTCCCTTTTTTTCATCCATCCATGTCACAGCTCAGACCCTGTAAAGTCCTCTCCCTGTGTGACCTCAGCTGACATTGCTGCAGCAAAACTCATGTTCCTGCAGGGATAACTCAGAGGAGGTGCAAGAGACCTCAGCAATGTTTAGCACTTGATTCACATATTTCTGGTTAAAAGAAATAATTGCTTTGGAGAGCTAAAAGCCTCTCTAGATCAAGGCAGAGCCAGGTGGTGAGTGCCTGCAGGCAGAGCAGCAGAGACTTGCCGGACTTATTAGAGGTCCCTCTCAGGTTTCCAAAAAGGAAGTGCATCCTTTTATCTGCTCTGAAATATTTCTTTCTATCCTTAAGGATACCCCATTGTGCTCACACACACTTCGTTTAGGTTCAGTGGGAAACTGAGTTACAAATATAGTGCCCCAAACTATGCTTAATATTTGGGCTTGGCTTATAGAAATATTGAAAGAGGATTTATGTTGCTTCCAGACAACTGAGGATCTGGTTCACTGTTGAATAATGTTAAGAAGGTGAAATTATTTATGTGTGCTCAGAAGACTGAAACAAAGAGAGTGAGTGGACTAACCCTTGAGTTTGTTTCTGGGATGAGCTAGGGAACAGGGAGCTAAGCAGGCAAGTACAGCCTGACATGTGAATTCCTTTGTCACAGGAAAAGTCCTGTGGATGTCTCAGCTGAAAGGTGTCAACTGATATGGTGTCCTCAATGTAAGAAGGATGTGGAACTGTTGGAGCAAGTCCAGAAGAGGCCACAAAGTTGATAAGAGGACTGGAGCATCTCCCCTATGAAGACAGGCTGAGGAATTTGGGGCTGTTCAGCCTAGAGAAGGGAAGGCTGCGTGGAGACCTCAGAGCAACTTTTCAATATCTGCAGGGCCTAGAAGGGAGTCAGAGAGGGACTCTGTGCTACGAACTGCAGTGATAGGACAAGGGGTAATGTGTTCAAGCTGAAGGAGGAAAAGTCTAGGCTGGATGTGAGAAAAAAGTGTTTCCCTGTGAGGGTGGTGAGACACTGGCACAGGTTG
>NW_008693087.1:8021-38229 GCF_000695815.1 Acanthisitta chloris | reverse complement strand
GTGGAAGTGGTCCCTGCCTGTGTCAGGGGGCTGGGACTAGATGATCTGTAAGGTCCATTCCAACCCCTAAATTCTATGATTCTATGATATGATGATTCTATATTGTGATGTTTGGAAGCTTTTTCCTCCTATTCTCCTACCCTTGAATTTTCTCCAACCCTTGAATTTTATTCTAGAAATTTCATCCTGATTTTCATTGGGCCTGGGTTCACAGAGGGAATGTGGAATTATGACATAATAAGTCACCTTTGGGGCTGTTACAGTGGGAAAGTGGATGAATCCATTCAGAGAGATCTCTTCACCTTTGTCCAGCACCACGGCTGAGGGTGTTCAGTCCTGGGGGGTTCTTCTGAGGTTTTCAAGTTATCTAAGGAGGCTTTGAAATGAGAAAGTGTTTCAGTGAATTTTGCCTTTTTCTGACTGCAAACTGCAAGCCAAATCACACCAGATCTCTGGATTTTTGGTCTTTGCCTACATTAATGGAACGATTTCTGCAGGCAGTGCTTAGTGTGTGACACTGCAATGATCGTATGAGATCAGGTGGCAAAACACCACTCTTTTCATTGCTCATTACAGTCACATAGTGTATTTTTCTAATTTGCATGGATTTATAAATATGCAGAAAAGCTTTCCTAGGGAATATCACACCATCCTAATTTTACTTTTGTTGAATGATGTCCAATCTCTGCTTAAAATTCCCCTGTTCTGATGAGTATTCCAGCTGGCAAACTAGAGCAGTCAGAGTAAATTCATTTCAAAGTGCAAATTAATATTTGCCAAGATGCACTCACTCCCTTTGCAGCACTCAATCAGCTCTCCCTGAAGCAGAATGGGGGGAGAGACTGAAATGGATGCGATACCTACTGCAGCTCACATGAATGTTACTGATGGGAGTCCTAGAGGAGAATTGGATCAGGCACTAGATGAATTCATATGTCTCTCTAGTACTTAATTAATCAGTCAGTTTATCAGTAATTATGAGCACAGCACTTCTGATCTTCAGGAAAAGCTCATCCCCCTCCTAGAAACCATGCACATAACTGATTTTCAGGGCTGAGAAGTGAACATTTATGAGTGGCTCACTACAATTTGTGGGTTTTTTGTTTGTTTGTTTGGGTGTTTTTGTTATGTTTTGTGGTTTTTTGAATGTTGTTTTTGTTTTTCCCAATTGAAAAGTTCCTTGCTTTTTGCTGATTTTACTAAATGAGCATTTTACTGCAAAGCACATGTTCCCACTGGAGAATTTGTGTGAAAATCAACCTTTTAATCACCTTTTAGCTCCAACTAGTCACAGAGTTTGTACATGCTGAGTGTCCACACACACCTGAGTTGCTTTCCTAGAGTAGATGAAATCATTTTTATGTAGTATAGTTATTTTTATTGCTTATTAGAGAATCACTAGGAATGTTTGTGTCCACATTTTTTGAGATTGTATTACTTGATGATCTTTAACTGATTTTTAACTTGTATTTCATCAGACAGGTAGAGTTTAGTGGGAGATTGCAAAATTAATGACAGATTCACTCCAAAGAAATGATTTATTCTGTGATTTGAAGGTAGACACCAACTTCACCTGATTTACTGCAGGAAGAACAGTAATAGTTTAACAGTACAATGTGTTCAAATCCTGACACCTCTTCCATTTCAGAGGCTTAGTTAAGTTGGGGCTTATCTGGAGAAAGAATGGTGCAAAACACTGATTTTCTGGATTAGCCTTGAAGTTAAGAGGTGAAGACACTGCAGGAAGATGTCAGTACTGTGGGACCTGTGAAATAGCATGTTGGTAACAAGGACATGAGCCAAACATTTAGGTTTAAGCCTGGTGATAGCTGTTGGGTACTTCAGTCCCACCCATGGCTGCCCTGGAGGACTGGGTGAACTGCAGGTTTGGAAGGATTGTGATGAGATTTGCCTTGGATGGAACTTGGACTTGAAGCACTGGCAGCAGAGTTTGCATCCTGGAGCTGTGGCTTGCTGGACTGTGGTGAGATTCCTGAAGGAAGTGGGAATGAAGAAGCTTGGAATTGCTTCTTGGACAGAGATTGGGAATGAAGCAAATGAGTTTAATACAACATGAAAAAAAAAATCTATGAAACTGATGGTTTTCTTGGCTTCTTTGTCAGTGTCTTGTTGTGTGTCTTCACCAAGATACTAAACCATGACAACCCTAAATGTATCAAGGCAGTTATGAGGCCAAGATAGTCAATTTTAAGGCTTCTGCTTCTATGGCCTGAGGTTATGGGATAGATTTTAACAATGGCTTGATCTTGATTTATTCTGCAGATCTTGGTTGAGGTTGGGTATAAATCAAAAGGAAGAAATCTAGGAAGGAGTGGATTACAATGTAATGAGTTAAACTGAGTTTGTCATCTGTAACTGTCTCTTTGGTGAATGATTAGTGGGAGAATCAAATGAGACATTTTAGACTCTTCACGTGGATAATTTGAATAAACATTCTAGGAGTTGACAAAGTGACTTTTTTGGTTTGGCATTATCTTTACCTTTCATTTTGTTTTCTCTTTTCTAAGTTTAGCATTCATTTCTCACTTTGAAAGCTGGCTGTATTTTCAGCATAAAATATATACTCTAAAAAAAGGAAATAAATTCCAATATTTGTTTCATTTGAAAGCATATTGGCTGTTTTTTTTCTAAACTTTCTCTAAAGTCAGCTCAGTTTCAAACTTTTAAAATGTATTAAACCCACTGAATTTAAGGAAGAAAACAGGATATATTATTTTAAGTCAATCCCTCCCTCAATTTCCATCCCTATTAAGTTTAAAGCAGCCCCGTATTTGGAAGCAGATTTTCACCCACCACTTATGCCTTACAGACCATTCCCTTGCTATGAATATTGAAGTTCATACTGAGTTTATATTGGAGAGCACAAAGCTTTCCCAAGGTGATAACACTTTGCCCTTGAATTGCTCTGTGCACTGACTGTGTGGAGATGTGAGGTCACTAAAATATTCTGCTGAAGCAGAGTTAAGCTGGAAACATGACAGTCATAGCTTTATTTCCTCTTTCTTCATGGCCTTGGTGGCCTTTTGTGGCTGTAGTGACACGACATACACCAGCTCCCTCAGCCTGATGAGTAGCAGTGAATTCCTGTGGTGGCTATATCCCTGCTCAGTGCTGACACTGAGGATGAGACTGGATTTGAGGATATTAATCATCTTCCTGCCTATTTCTGTTCTTCATGTTGCCGTGACAGAGAGTGTGTATCACTAGAAAGTAAGTCCTCGAGCAGATGAGGCTGAGGGCACAGTCATGGGCAGACCTTGCTGCCAGCTGCCCCTGGGCTGGACTGAAGGCTTAGAGGGCTCAGAGGGAGCACCCAACACGCTGATGGTGAAGGGGCTGGTGACCAGGTGGGACCCAGCATAGAGAAGAGATGTTCATCTTCACAGGGGTTGGCCCAGGGAGCTTGAGCTCTGCCTGGTGCCAAACAGTCACTGCCTGGCTGTGTGTGAACACTCTCTGTGCTCAGCTAATATTGGAAACACTGAATCGATATTTTTCCAACGACAGCTTGAATTTCAGTGGGTTGGTGAGGCAAAACTGTGGGGGATGTAGCAGCATTTGTGACCTCACAGGACCTTTGCTTGTGAGCAGTTAACAACTATTTAATGACTGAGTAGTTTTGATGTTCTGCTAATCTTCCCTCCTTTGCTCCCCTGTAGTAGGTCTTTTCCAGTTCCTTAGGCTTGTTCACTGCCTGGTTGAGTCAATAGCTTTGCCACTTTAATGAGAAAGGAATGGCAAAGCTAGACTGGAGCATAAAAATGTTTCTTTGCACTGCAGGCTGGAAGGAAATCCTTTAATTAAAGGCCTGAGAGGTCAGAGAAGATCTATGGGGTGAATGAACTCAACTCGTTTATCAGTAGATCTACGAATATCTATGGACTCAACAAACTGGTGAAAGCACAGTATGTGTAATTCATGCAGTGAAAATTTCAACCATGGAGAGGAAAATCCAGGAAGGTTTCTCTGCCTAAATAATCCAAGTGAGAACAGAGCAGAGATCAGTTTAAAAAGCACTCACATATGGTCACAGTTCTCTGTGTTAGAAACACTGTTCACTCATCAGAGAATTGTCTCTCTGTGAATAAATCTTTAAATAGTGTTAGAATATTTTTAATAGGTATATTAAATACAATCAATAAAAGGAAGGGGTGGCAGTGTTCACAGCCAGGTTGGATGAGCCTTGAGCAACCTGCTCTGGTGGGAGGTGTCCCTGCCCAGGGCAGGGGGTTGGGGCTGGATGATCTCTCAGCTCCATTCCAGCCTCCTAAATTCTATGATTTTATGCCTTATTGTTACAGAAATAGATGCTGGTTCTGCTCTCTGATAATGCAAAGTCCTATTTATAAACCAATGATTTTGGATTTGGTGGTTTTGGAACCACCAAACCTGTCTGGGATTTCAGTAGTGACTGACTTGGAATATCACAGGACCTGAGGTTCTCTCTGACACTATAAAGTGAACAATTTGCAGCTGAAATAAACCATTTCTATAACAAAGAATAGGTAATTTTAGTAAAGCTAAATAAAAAAAGTGTCTAATTTATCATCTAATAAATTTTTAGGTTTTTAATGACTTGTTTCTATAATGGAAACAGCAGGTTTCTCCAGCTCAACAGTTACAGACACCAAGTGTCATGAAGGTAGTAGACATCCAATACTAATAGAGGAGCTGCAATGTGGATGGAGAAACTCCAGTGCAGAATTGGAAGAGCAGAGCTGCCCTGGAGCCTCCCTGCAGTGAGCCTTGGGACAAATGAACATCTGTTTCCAAACATCTGTGTGTTTCACTCTGAAATAAAGCAATTGGAAATTCTGACTGCAGGGAATCACCAAGCTCCTATTAAGCAAATAACATTGTGATAAGGGGTGTACTGAGACTGGAAGATTCCCTTCTGGAGGGTAACCTGGGTATTGCCATCCTTTAACCGTTCTGCTTTTGGCTGACCCTGCTTAAGGAAGATTCTGCTTGGGGGTAGCACTCCCAGAATTCTCCCATTATCCAGATGATATGTTATTCCCTTGGTTCTATGACTTCTCATTCCCACACGTTTATTTCCCTGCTATTTTGACCCCAGGTCTATTACTGTGTTGATTAAGTCCTTCAATACAGCCATCATTGTACTCATTTCTGATCAACAGGAATCTGACCCATCCTTTACTGCTGCCTTGGCAACTCTTCAGCTTCTTTGTATCCCTCCAAAAATACTAAGTGGGTTCTTTGTGTCCAACCCCATTTCTTGCCTTCAATAAATGTGCTCTGTTGACCTAGGCAGCCTTTCCCTGGGGGCTCTGAAACCCCTTCTTCCATGCACTCAGTGCATCCCCCTCAGCAGAGGCTGAACCTGCTGGTCTAACTCTTGGTGCTGAACTGGGAACACTCTGTGCCTCATTCTTCGCTCTGTTCATTTATTCACATGGAATTAAAAGTACTTTGCATCAAAAATAATGAATAAGTAGGGCAGGGCAGTGAGTTAAAAATAAGCTGTGACATGCTTCAAGCATTCCTTCATGTCCAGTTACATCTGATTGCTGCAGTGACCAGTGTCACAACCATTTCCCTGGAACAGGGAGAAGAGCCAATGCAGCATCTTCCCCACTGCTGGGCTTCAGACTGAAGCTGCAGAGGAAAATGCAAAATTGCACTACCCTAACCATGACATATGGTAACAAATGATGTCTATTGGCAAATCCAGCTTTAAAATGCTTCCCCCAAAACATTACTTCATTATTTAGGAGTGGGTGGAGCAGGCTGATCACCAGCCACTGCTATTACTGATGCTCTAAAAGTTTTGGAAGAAGACAAGCTGAAGTTGTTCAGTTATTAATAGAGACGTTATATTTTATTCATTTTGGATGAAAAAAACATAGGGTATGATATAAAATTCCCTGAAGTTGAAGGGTGACATGTTTTCAGCACATTGAATCACTGAAAGGAAGAAGTCGAGCGAGTGACATGAAGAACTTTGATTCTTAGGGAGGTTTTTTCTACACATCTCTTTCAGTGGTTCATAGATTCAGAGATTGCTAAGAGCTTGGAATGGAGTTTAGAGATTATCTAGTCCCAACCCCCTGCCCTGGGCAGGGACACCTCCCACCAGAGCAGGTTGCTCAAGGCTCCATCCAACCTGGCTGTGAACACTGCCAGGGTTGGGGCAGCCACAGCCTCCCTGGGCAACCTGTGCCAGTGTCTCACCACCCTCACAGGGAAAACGTTTCTTATATCTAACCTAAATTTCCCCTCTTTCAATTTGTACCCATTGCCCCTTGTCCTGTCATTGCAGCTCCTAACACAGAGTCCCTCTCCAGCTTCCTTGGAGCCCCTTCAGATACTGTTAGGCTGCTATGAGGTCTCCACACAACCTTCTCTTCTCCAGGCAGTGCTCTCCTCACACCATCCATCCAACTGTAACAGTTACCCTCTAGGTCCTCTCTTCTCCATGGAGGACTCTTGCAAATGTTCCTGTACCACACTTGGTGTGCAAGGGGCTTGAGCACAGTCCTGCACCTCTGCCCTGGCACTGAGCTGGTGGCTGTGTGCTACAGAGACAGCACTGCAGGGCTGTGCTTGCTTTCCTGAGTGCTGCCAAGCGCTGCATTGTGTGAATGTGGGGACAGAGTTCTTCCAGTGTGTTCATAAATTCCCCCTTGCCCCCAAGTGTGGATAACTCATCTGCTGAATATCAGCATTGGTTTCATTGGGAAAGTCTGCTCACCACTGACAGCTTTGATGGAGCAAATCCTTGCAGCACAGGAACAAATGCTCAGATCCTGTTAGTGCTCAGAGGCTCTGACAGCTGTGAAGCACTTTGGGGTTGACACCTGTTCAGTGCTGGTTAATCCTGAATTTGTCCCATTAAAACACAATCATGCTGTCATTTCAAATGTGGCTGTTTTCTGTACAGACATGCACAGAACTGAAAAACCTACCTTTTTTATTCCACTCCAGCTGCCTGCAGGAGATAAATCCTATCTCTGTCTCAGTCCCATGCTTTATATCTCTCAGAAGCAGGAATCCAATGCACAGATATCACTGAGCCATCCCTGTGTTAATGAGTGGGTGGATATAAATATGGGACTAAGGACAGGTGCCTGTTTTGTAATTCCCCTTTACAGATTGGGTTAAGGTGAATTTGCAGGATTCCTCCCCTGCCATTTTTGTAAAAATCAGTGGTTTTGCTGCTCAGCTGCACTTTCAGCCTAGCCAAAAACCTCCCAATATCTAATTTACTGATTCATGAGGGTTAATCCAGTACAGACATTTTTCCTAAGAGGTAAAGGCAAACTGTACTTTGCAGGAAAAATAAAATATGTAATCATGTAAGAGACTACTCCCAAAAATAAATTGAGATCAAAGAAATAATGTCTCTTAATATGCTGGGACACAAACACCTACCCACAAGTGAACATCCATGAGAGTGACCTGCAAGCTGTATGCACACAACAGGTCAAATCCAAAGTGGAATAGCCTAAATAGCCAAATTTTAGCTTAAATGGTTAAGTTTGACTTTAACCTGTGTCTTAATACAGAAGTTTTGCTATGGGATTATTCAGAAAGGATATACACATAGGAAAGGAAGTGCCAAACCCAAAAATTACAGGTTATAAATGCTTTTATATTCCTAGGGACTTCAGAAACGGACAATAAACCTCAACCTCATCAAAAGACCTGCTTGAGGTCCTTGGTGATTGTTAATGAAAGTTTGCTGGTGGTGTTTGGCTCCTGTTCCCCAGCCATATGCAGGCTCATGCTAGGAGACATTAAAACTGGTACCATCTGTGGCTGATAGTTTATAAGCCTTAATTAGTCAAAGTTTATCCTTACACTGAACACAATCAGTGTGTTTAGCAGACAGTAGGCCCACACATGTCAGCAAGAAGATTTCCTCTGTCTGTGCCATCATCCATGTCAGAAGAGTGGGAGGGGAGCTTTGAGATGGCTACAAATGATTGGAGAGAGACTTTTCCTTGTGACATTCCAAGGACAAGGTTAACACAGTCATTTATATGTGTCCCATGAAAGATCTCTTCTCTGTGATTTGTTAACAGAGAGCTGAACACTTGTGTTTGAAACTATTGTAGTACTTCAGCTAGAATGGATGACTGGTGTGAACACATCTTGATGACATGTGCCATCCCCAGCACTGTTACAGAAGGGCTCTAAAGTCTAGAAAATCAGTTTTTAACTTCCTCAGCTTGCTTTGAATTGTGATCAAGATCCATCTTGGGCTGGGCTGCATATAATCTGATTTTAGCCAGCCTTGACAACTAGATTAGCAGGATTGTCAGCAGCTCAACCATCCTAAGATAAGAGCCAGATGACTTGTCTCTCTCCTCTGACTAGATGTCTAGTTTTGATTCAACCTTCTCCTTTCAAGCTTAGGTGAGAGAAATCCTTTGGTGCAAAGGTGATTTGCAATATTCTTTCTTGCTTCCACCCTAACTCTGTCAGGATTTAGCTTTAAGTGTCTGGAATCAAACCCCAGGAGGGCAATGCTTAATGTCACAGATCCAGTTAATATATTCATCTTGCATTGGTTCCATCTTTACTCTGTTCCATCAGTATCAGCAAAGCTAGGCCAGTGGTTTGCTCCAAGCAGCTCTGTTGAGAATGGGAGAAACCAGAGCATTTAGCTTAAAGGCTAATCCTTTTGAAATCTGGGGGATCACAGCAATGATCCTCACCTAGGAGAGCACAAACTACCTCACTCTTCCATGGTACTGACTGCTAACTGGAGCAGAGCTGGCTCTAGCTTTGGAGGCAGATGCAAAGCAATTCTCCCAGATGGAAGCCAGAGTGAAGCAGGCAAGATGCCATCTGGAAGGAGAGAGCCCTTGCTGTGCAGATGCACGTTGCAAAAATGATAGAAATATCAAATTGGAAAAAAACCCATGTGTATGGTGAATGGGCTAGTTCACTGAGTATCTTGCTGCTGGCTCCTGCCTTTCCAAAGAGGGCATTGTGCACAGCAGCATGTAGCCTGGTAACAAAGCCTGGAGTAAGAATCTGTTTCCATTTTGCTGGGTTTAATTATTTGTTTTGGGTTGTGGGTTTTTTTTTTCAGTCACTGTTTATTTTGAAGTGTGGGGTTTAGCCAGATTTTGCCCCATCTGAATGTCATGTTTTCAAGAGCTAAAGGTGGGAGGTTTGGACTTTGGCATTAACCAGCTCCATGTACTTCTTTGATTTTGCCCAGAAACTGGAAGGACAGACAGGAGGCTTTGCACAGGGGAAATTGCACTATGGAGCTAAAGAATGTGTTCTCACAAAGTGCTTTTCAGTTTGATAATGAACGTGTTCCTTCACAAGAATCTTATGGAGTCAGAAACAAAGACTGGACAAGGAGAAGAGAGTAGAAAGTCAGAAAGCAACTGCTGATTGCCTGACCATTCCTCTCCAGGGTGTGATGGGAACTCATCTGCACATTCTAGCCCTCTAGTTTGCTTTGCCAGGCAGATGGTCTGTGATTTATCCTGAAGCAGCATCATTTATAGAGTATTAATCCATAACAATCTGAAGATTCTGGATGTGAATTCATTACAGACTGAGAAGGACAGTTTTCTGAGGCAGCTCTTCAGCACAATCCTGTCTGCAGATTCCTGAATACATTTGTGTTCAAGAGCCATCAAGTCTCAGACAGGCTACATCTGCCACATCATTTTATAAAAACTTTTTGTCATGGGAACAAGTGTGACAGAAGTGTGTGAAAAGCAGAAATAATTGAACCATTTCAGCTACTGTTCAAAGACCCTAATGAATTTGAGACTGTATGTGGATGGAGACAGAACTGATTGGCTGTGTATCACTGTCTTCACCTGTAATCAGGACTTACTTTAGGACCTTTTTTCTTTCAGGAGGCAGATTTCTGCTGTCTGGGAGCCAACAAGGGTAAGGGAGTTGCTGTTCAGTACCTGTGACTGTACAGCAACAAATGTGTGACAACTGTACTGCCTTGTAACAAAAATTCAGTGGCTTACTATTAAACTCCAACAGTCCACAAAGAAAAAAAATCATAGAATCATCAAGGCTGGAGGAGACCTCTAAGATCAGCAAGTCCAGCCATTGACCTGCCACTGCTCTGTATCAAAGCTCTTTCGTATTGTTCTGCTTCCACTAGGACAGCTCAAGGTAAGGAAGTCTGGGGTAGTGGCTAGAGTGGTTATAAGAAACCTCTCAAGTTTGATTTTGTGTTACAGGAGACCTGACTTTATGGCTACACAATGAATACACATATTTATGGTGGGTGTAATGGGGCTTTGGTCTTGCCTTTAGTGTTTTAGAGACAACTGTGACAATGCAGAGTTGACAGCAGTTCTCATTTGCTCTCTGGGCTCTAAGGCATGAATCCTCAGGAGCTTCAGGTTTTTATCTCCTCTGGGATAGAAAATTCCATGGTTCTCCCATTATTATCTCAGAAAATGAGACTGCAAACACTGTGCTTCAAGCAAATGTTCTGCAGCAGAGCGTACTGGACTGAAGAGATATAACTCCATTGTGCCAGCTTATAACCAGAAGTAAATATCCAGCTGCTTGGATCTCCATACAAACTAATTGAGATGCACACATGTGGAGACAGGATTATTGACTGTTTAGAAAATCCATTAAAATCTAAACAAATCCATGGGAAAACACACAGATATTCTAGTTTAGAGAAAGCCACACTGAAGGGTCAATAGACTGAGAACAACTCTGAAGAAGTTGTGAGAACAAGGACTGTGAAGTGGCACCAAGTTGATTAGAGGGATGGAGCAGCTCTCCTATGGGAAAAGACTGAGAGAGTTGGGATTGTTCAGCCTGGAGAAGAGAAGCTTTGGGGTAACCTAACTGTGGCCTTCCAGTATCTGTATGAGATACAGGAAAGATGAAGAGAAACTATTTACAAGGGCCTGGAGGGACAGAAAAAGGGGGAATGGATTCAACTGACAGAGTAGGGTTAGATTAGATATTAGGAAGAAATTGTTCCCTGTGAGGGTGCTGAGGCACTGGCACAGGTTGGACAGAGAAGCTGTGGCTGCTCCATCCCTGGGAGTGTTTCAGGCCAAGGATCAGAGTAAGAGTGGTGGGGGAAGAGATCTCTGATTCAAATCTTGATGAATCTCAATGTGAAGATCTGAGGTAAAATGTTGTTGTTTATTCATGCCCACCAAAACAGCTGCCCATGTTTTCCATGCACAGCCCTAGAACCCTGCTGCTTTTTGACACTGAGCATCTGCACTGCTGCAGAGAATGCACACAGTAATTAAAAGCAAATTTGAAATGAGCAAATATCACAGTCAGATAGTCCTTGAAGTGGGCAGATAATTGGTGGGGAGGGTCTGAGCTGAAGCTCTGGGATCTGACCTGCTGAGTGACGGTTTCCCACTAGCACAGCAGCTTATGTAGACCCAGAGGCAGTGGAAAGTGTGACTTGGCAGCAGCTCCACAGCACTGTTTTACCCTGTGGAAGCTTCTGTCTGCTGATGTGGTCTGGTGGGTGAGAAAGCAGCAGCTGCTCACCTAAAAGCTCTTTGTAGTCCCTGACTTTGTCCTCTGAGCACTGGGCCCCAGGTGTAGTCACAGGCATCACATTGCTGGTAACACTTTGAGTTTTTCTTCAGCTTCACCAACAAAAGAAATCATCCTTGAAATGATTAGAGTGAACAGTTTGGAAGCAAAGGCTTTTTTTTTGTTTCTCCAAAGTGTTGCTCTTCAGGGTGTTTCTAGGCTGGAACAGAGAAGCTGAAAGCAGCAATTCCAGATTTCAGCTTCTGTACTAGGCAGGATTAATGAGGGTCAAATGTCAATTGACTGCACTGTGCTTTGAATCAGACTGTTAGTGCTGGACTGACACCTGACAAACTGGGAAAAATGAGCAGCTTTGCAAGTCTATTCTTTAGATACTGGCAAAGATGAATAAATCAATCAGGAGTAAGATGGAAACAGCAATATAGAACTGAAAGCTGTCACAATACTGGCCAGATGTACATCAGTGATGAAAGAGTAAACAAATCATTAAGTGAAACAGTTTCCTTCTGGTCCCATTACTTATCTGAAGAACTGAAAAGTGTAGACAGTCATTTAATGATTTGGAATTTTCTTTATCATTCTGAATGTTCCATTTCAAAATAGGAGCAATAGTGTAAGAAAGAGTAGGAAATGTCCTACTGGATGACATAATCAGCTCAGTACTCTCTAACCATCAGAGACAGCAGGAGATGCTAGTTGGGATAAAAATGATCATATCCTCCAGTCAGTTTTCTCTGTATCCTTGGCACTCCCAGTTGCTGTGTTTGGATGTCAGAGGGAATGGCTCTACCTTGTGAGACTCCACCTGGAACACTGAGTGCAGTTCTGGTGTCCTCAGCATAAGGAGGACATGGAACTGTTGGAGCAAGTCCAGAGGAGGCCACAAAGTTGATTAGAGGACTGGAGCATCTCCCCTATGAGGACAGGCTGAGGGAGTTGGGGCTGTTCAGCCTGGAGAAGAGAAGACTGCGTGGAGACCTCAGAGCAACTTTTCAATATCTGAAGGGCCTACAAGGAGCTGGAGAGGGACTCTGTGTTAGGAACTGCAGTGATAGAACAGGGGGAAATGGGTTCAGACTGAAGGAGGGAAAGTCTAGGCTGGATATTAGAAAAAACCTTTCTGCTCTAAGGGTGGTGAGACACTGGCACAGGTTGCCCAGGAAGGCTGTGGCTGCCCTGACCCTGGCAGTGTTCAAGGCCAGGCTGAATGAAACCTTGAGCAACCTGATCTAGTGAGGAGGTGTCCCTGCCTGTGGCAGGGGGCTGGGACTAGATGATCTGTAAGGTCCATTTCAACCCTTAAATTCTATGATTCTATGATTCTAGTCCTCCAGGTATCCAAACACCTGCTGTGCAGGAATTTGTCTTACCCCTTTGTCATTCTGCTAATGCTATTAGTGCCCACACCTTCAGCTAGACCAGGCTGCTCAATGCCTCATTCAGCCTGGCCTTGGTTTTAAGAGTTTAAAAGATGTTCTTGCCTAATTTTAAAAAAATTAAAAAGATTTAAAAATATTAAATGGATAAATAAATTTATCTGTTATTTCCTCCTGTCTTACCACAGACTGGTTCTGTCTCAGCTTTCTTGTGCACAGGAAAACAAGCAGTTCAGAGTAGAAAAATCCATATCTCACCAGCAGTCATCATACTTTTACCACTTCCTCTTCAAATCCCTCTAATGACCCTGTGGAAATTACTGTCTGAAAGTCTTTTATTGGGCAGTTTAGTTGGTTTGCAAAGAAGATGCATAACTTTCTATCGAGAGATCTTAAAACTGTTTGTCATATCATGTCAACTGCTGCAAGACATGATCTGGTGCAGAGCCTAAAAATAGCTACTTGGAGATGACTGGACTGGCCTAAAGCCAGGCTGGGATCAAGGAGGAATAAATGTGACTTCAATCCACTTTAGCTCACTCATGTCCTAAACTCTGACTGAAGACTGGATGAAGCTAACTCCGGTGATGTGGCTGTGTAAGAGAACAGGAAGCGAGTGAGTTTTTTACTCCAATTCTCCTGTTGTTTTCATCAACAGCAGCACATTGGCCACACTTTAGGCACCACAGAGTGTGTGGCACAAAGAAGTTGGCAGTCATTGAAGAAATTGGTGGAAGGTTGTTTCCCCAAATGGAGTGTAAGAGAAGGAGGTGGAGAGGGAGCTGCCTACCTCCTTCCCAAACTGCAGCTCTGGATAGGCTCCGTTCTGCAGTTGAACCCTTCTTTAAAGATAGCACAGCGTGTTCCTGAGCTAATTGGACATCTGAGTCACGCGAATCGCTGGAGTCACCATAGCGATAACAAACGCCTCATTTGGGAAAAATCAGCTGTTTAAGACAGACCACCAGTGCCCCTGAAATAGATGCTTATTTAACATTTGGGACTTGGAAAGCTCCATGAATAGCAAGTCTAATGAATGAAATGCCAAGTCATGCTGTCTCCTCGTGTGGCTTTGACATTTGCAAACGTAGCCTCTCTCCTGGGCCATCATTTTGCACCCACACTTGTCTGACAACTTGCTGAAGAAATGCATCCAAACAGACAATGAAATGCCTGGATGATTTATGCAGGAGGGAAGTAAACAAAATATCACTGAGAATAAAACCTTTTCGAATGTAGCTAAAAAAAGCAATATCAGACAGCTCCAAAGTGCTGGAAAATTGCTTTTCTCGCTGCCTCCTGGCTCATTTCAGTTCACTGTTTTGGGATTAGGTTTTCCTTAATGAGGTTTGACCAGACTTTGGTTTAAACACCGGAAAGTTCCATAATAATTGTTGCTAGGTGTTCGGCGCTCTTCATGTTTGGAGAGCCAGCTCAGAGCCATGGCACAGAATGATTTACTCTGCAATCTGCTGTGAATAAAGTTGTTCAGTAAATTGGTAGGACAAAGGCTGTGAGAGTGTTAAATTCTCTGTCCTGGCCTGTGGCTCAATTTCCATATATGATGATCACATTTGTGCCTTTTACAGCTAAATATTGTTTTGCCTAGAAAATCCTCCATACTTTTCCACTTCAACTCAGTGCCTTATCTCCCCTCAAATAAATCACCACTTCCCAGTGTTAAGCTTTGCAAGGTCTGTCCTTTTGCCTTTTCCCTTCATCCCTGTGTTATCTCTCTCATAATAACAAAGCACAAGAGTGAAAAGCAGAGAGTGCTTTGCCTTTTTTTCCCCAGACAGGATGTCGAGGAGCTCTGCACAAAATCTGTGCTGTTCAAACAAGTGACACATTCATTAGACTCAGCTGAGCATGGGAGGAATATTGAAGATGATGTGCAAACTGTAAACAGGTCACCTTCTTCAAGCTAAAGTGGGTAACTTCAATGCAAGATGTAATTAAATGCAATTTCTTTTGTGGTCTAATTTATGCCTATTTGGGAAAACAAGATGATATTTTGTAGTGATTCTGGCTTTCCTACTTGTGGATGTATTTGTTCTAAACTTTTTTTTTTCTTTTGACTCCCAGGGAGCTTATAATTTACAGATCAGGATTTTTGTATGGGGCATAGAATGACATCCTAGTTTGAACAGATCTCCTGACTCAAGTGAAAGCATTAAAATATGGAGAGCTATGTCTCCCACTTGTGAGATGCAGCTCCTGATTAATGTACTGATTTCTCCATTGTGTGAGAAGCTGGTAATATACTATGTTAAACTGGTTTTGAAATATGCTTCAAAGCTGTTTGTTTTGCTTTTTTTTTCTGCAGAAAATTCCACCTCTATAGAATATTTTCATCCAGCCTAGCACTGGACCAAGGCATGTCAAGCAATTTAAAAGGTGGCCACCTCCGAAACACTTTTCTGGTGAAAATGTAATTGCTTTGTTTTGAAAGTGCCTAATGATCCAAAAAATGGGTTTGATAGCGTTCAAAGCTTCCAGATATGTAGATGTTGACAGAGCAAATTTAAGAGTGGAAGAAACTTTGGTTTTAGTGCCTCTTTTTTCAGGCTTTCTCCTGGAAACCACGATTCATTAGACAAGCCCAAGGTAAGGGGTAATGCTTGAGAGAGCTTTCCATTTAGACAGAGGAGACACATGGCACAGCAAAGCAGAGGACAGAGACATTTGAACTAGGGGCATCTTGCAATTGATAACCAGCTAAAAGCAGCTAAAAGCTTGTAGGGGTGCTGTGAGCCAAGCAAAGCACCTGTTTGTCCTCATCCCCTCCATCCTCCCCCTCTGCTTTGTCTGTGCAGGAGCAAATGGGGCAGGAGCAGTGTTGGTCCTCCTAGACTTTGCCATGGAGAAGTCAGCAGATTTTCAGTCACAGGAACAATACATCCTCATGATGTCTCCTGACTCCAGGCTGGAAAGGAACCATCTGTTTGTTATACCACACACTGAGCCTGTGCTGTTGGCAATCTTCTGGGCTCTGCTGAAGCCAGCTCAGCTTTGCTCTGGGGATTGCATACAGTGGGGCACGAGGCTAATTCCCATATTGGAAGGTGGTGAAAACGGGTCCAGAGAAGATATGCAAAACAAATATGTATTAAACTCAGGACTAGTACTGTATAGAAGCTAAAGAGAGAAGCTTAAGAAGCAGGGGGAAGATATTATATGCTATTCCCAGTGCTTGGAGGCTCTAAGGAGAAGCATGTTGAGAGGATGCTAAGTGAGAGCATGTTCTGTGCTGAGGAGTTGGGGGAAGGAAGGGAGAGGCAGCTCCAGAACATGGTGGGTGGAAAGCTGCTCCCAGCAGAGCGAGGACAGGCACATTCATCCCAAGAGATGGTCAGAGCAGCACTGACAAACCTTCATTTCACACGATGGTGCTTGTTTCTCTGTGCATATGTAAATAACAACATTGCAATTTCAATCAAGAAAACCACCTTCTCTCTTCAGATGAAAGAAACTGCAGATATGGGGGTGGAAGTGTCATCTGCACAGAGTGTTGAGACTTCAGATTCAGTGACAGGTGATTCCTTACTCCCTACAAGAAATACAAGCACTTAGCCTGTTTGCATTAGGCTCTGGGATTTTTTTCCCTGATGGATTACTTCAGTCAGCCACAGTATACACTGTGACATGAACAGCTAACCACTGAGGTGCTCTGCAGGAGAGACACATGGACTGAGGGTATATCACTTAACTAAAACAGGCATTAAATTAATGCCAAAATGAAAATGCTGAAAATAAACTCTGTACTGACAAACTCTCATGTAACAGAATCACTCTTCAAGAGGTTGCTAATGCTAGAATCTTTGAGGACAAAATTAGAAGAAGAAATCTCAAACCAAGATGTTGACCTGAGTATAGAGCAAAACCTCTCAGGGAGACTTGGGGTCTTTTGTTCATGCTCCAAGTTGTTAGCTGCACAAGACTTGTGGTTGAGATGTCACACACACTCATTAAGCCAGTGCTATGCACAGGCAAATACATTCTGACTCAGATAAGCTTAAAAAGCCTTCCCAGCAGGGTGGATTAGGAGACTAGCACTGATTGTACCCAAGTTAAGTTAGGAAAATAAACCTTTATCCATGCTAACATACACACACCCATCCCAATGCATGTAAAATGCAACTCAAATATATCTATGACATGGAGACATCCAATGCAGTTTATTATTTCCACATGCATTTTAAAAATAGACAAATTTGAATATGTTTCCTGAAATTTCATTGGCATTAAGTAGTGGCAGTGGATGAAGCTCTTGAAGGCAGGAGGGATGTGATGATCCGGGAAGATCAGTTGCATGTCACCCTTCCTCTGAGCTTGGTTGGGGACACAACTTCCCTAGCAGTGGGGTACAGATGCAGCACTGGAGATGATTTGCACCTGGGCAAATCCAAATGCTGCTGGAGGAGCTGGGTCTGCCTGCATCTGCCCACGGAGCTGTGCCAATAGATGGCAGGCACAGGCTATCGGCAAGGACCGATGCCAACACTCACACATGGCACTGCACATGAGTGCCCCAAAACCTGCACTGGAGGGAAAACCAGTGTAAATCTTTGTGATAGGAATTTTTGGATTTGTGCTTCTCTACAAAGCAAAGTACAGAGCCCTGGAGAGCTCCAGATTTAGGAATGAAAGAACCAGAGGGAGAACGTTGGGTGCATGAACAGAGGGGTGAGATGGACACTCATGACAGGGGGAGAGGGGAGAGAGTAGGTGCCATGATCATGGCTGATGTGAAGGATGACAGAGAAATCCAGACTGCAAAGGGGCTTCAAACAGATTTGGGACCAGTGTTTGCAAATCTGACTAGACAAGAGTTGAACTAAGATGGCAAAGAGATGTACCAACTTCAGTGTGTCTGGGGAAACTGACCTAAAATTCAAGTGTGAAATGCATCCAAGTACGTGTCCTTCCCAGTTCCACTAAGAGCTTCAAACTTTGATATTTTTATGCTTCAAATGTTTCTTTTTGAATGCTGGCAGTCTTCAAGTAACAGTCCTGGAGTTGATTCACCTAATTAGGGTGATCACACGGTTGTAATGACTTAATTTCCAATTGTGAATGGTGTTATAACTGAGCAAGGAAGAGCTGGACAGCAGGTTTCTCTGCAGTATGCTCTTAAATACCTGCACATGTGCTACAGTCAAGGAACATCCCTGGCGTTAACACAGACATATAAAAAGAAGATTGTGTTTCTAAAGATCTTAAGCCTTGAAGGTCAGATGAAATGTTGAGTAAACAGGTACTCTTTTAAAATTATCTTCTTCAAATATTGGGCTTTTTTTCCCCCCTTCAGAATCTTTACTGAATCTTTTAAATTAACCTCCTAATAATCAAGGTGATAGAGTACAGAAATGCTGAAATGTATGGTGAAAGACAGCAGCTTTTTAATTAACCACCTGTATGCTCACTTTGCTAGAGGTTACTCTCTGTCTTGTGAGCACAAGTGCAGGAAGAAATCAAGAGATTGAGTATTTGTGGTGTGAATTAACAGAAAACATGAGCTCTGTTTTGAGCTGATGCTTCTTCTTGGGTAAATCATTTCACCTTTCTCTGTCACCGTTGGGTGTTGGTTTTTTTCCTATACTTCTGCCTCATCTGGCTATGCTGAATATCCCCCTGAGCAGATTTTCCTGGCTGGTACTGAGCAGTGTGAAACTGGTCAGGGCTCCTGTGCCAGAAAAATGCCTAACTCTTTAAAGCCTGAGTTACTCCGAGAGCCAGAGGGGCCAAAATCCATTATAAACAGGGCCAAAATCTGTTATAAATTCACTGGATTGAGCTGTATCTGTATAATCTCATATTTTGCTAAAACTGAGGTGCACAGAGCACTAGATGTAACATATCCTTCCTTTTCAAATATATCACTGGAACAGGAATATATTCAGGAGGAAACTGAATCTTGGAAGTCATAAAGGTTGTGAGGTTTGAAACTGTATAAAATGCACTGAAGATCCTCCTTAAAAGCAAAATTGCTTTTCATTCTTCTCTTCGATAGCACTTGAGAAATTTTTAACATAGTTCCCACAGGTCAATCTCTATTGAGCATTCAAGTTATTTTTTAAGTGAAAAACTAACCCACTATGAATGAGTCAGCAGCACTCTCTGCTCTTCTATTAGCAGGGACTCTTATTTTGGGGAAATGCTGGAAATTTTTCTTTCTAGTTTGGTGACCCAAAGTTGCAGAGCTGAGCTAAGCTTGTTCTTCCTGCCATTGGTAATAAAGTGTGGATTATTCTCCTGGCTTCTAAGGGAAACCTTCTTATTACTGGGCAGCTGTCACTGCGAGACAGTTTATGTTCAGTTTGTTAGATTATGCAATTGTCCTGGTTCTGGCAGATCTGCAGCATCGTCTCAGCGACTGTAAACACACAACTGCAGGAAGCTCTGGGGAGGCAAAGGGAGAGAAATCACTTCTTCAGGGGGAAAAATGAAATCTGATTCATACCTCATGGAATCAGACTGGGTTTGGGTTTTTTTTAGAGTTTCTCTTTCTGTTTCTTCATGGCTGACACTTACTGATGATCCTCAAGGCCAGAATCTCTCACTGAGATGCTGAATAGATGCAGAGAGGGAAAGCTCTAAAGGTGAGAAGAAGCTCTGTGTGTGTTAGTAACTCCACAGCAAAACCTAAGATTCTCAGCTATAAATGAATGAGCAAGTTTTCACCTCACTATTCATTTGTTTTCTTTACTTAGATCCTTAGCATTATTACAATCAAAATGACTCATCAGGTCTGGTCAAAGAGCAGGTGACTGGGAGGTGAGTTTTGCTCTCCCAGCATCTCTCTGATGTTCCTCCCTGCTGTGTGAGCAAGCTGCTGGGTGTTACAAAGCTAGACTAGCTGCTGAGGACACTAGGAATCCTGGACATCATCCCAAAGAGTCACCACAACTTCTGTCCCTAACTGGACATATCCTCCCTAGGCCAGCAAGGACATAGAGAAGAAGTAAAAGTTCCTTGCTCCAAAGAATATGAGTGAAAGAAACAAGTGATCTGCAGTGGGAAGGTGAAAGATGAAAAGCTACTTCAAATATTAATCTGTCTAAACAGTGGTTGCAAGATTATGTGCTTTGTCACTTGTAGCTAAAAAAGTGCTATCAAAGAAACAATTTATTCTCCAGGAGGGTGATATGGCTAAAGACAGTGAGTACTGCACTCCACAGGACAGATTAACTTCCTCTGGAACTTAGTTATCTGTCTCATTGACCATCCTTCACAAAAATTGCCACATTCTTATACCAGTACTTCAAAAGATACAGAGATTTGGCAGTTAAAAGTCCAAACTGGAATGGAAACTTGGTGGAGAAAGTGAGCCAAGGCACTGGGAGATAAGAGCAATTTTGTTCTTTCTGTCTAGCACCTCTCTCTAGGCAATGATGAATCATTAGGGCCTTCACCTCTTGAAAGATACCAGAGAGATTGTGTGAAAAGTGAATATAAAAGAAAACAGAGACTAGTAAACAGCAAACGAAGAACAGCTGCCAAATCCATCTCTGCCCCCTGATGCTGGCAAAGTAGATTAGACCTCAAACTGGACTTATGGAAACTTCAGCCACTGAATTGCTGCTGTAGTGATGTTCTCAGTGATTTTGGGGTAATTGCTTGGACCTGGTTTGGACAGCAAGATTGATTAGGTTTCTTTCAGTGTTCATCTCCTCAGGAAGCCTAAGGCTCCATGCTCTTTTGGGTCCAAATTGTTCTGCAGTAGATAACTGAGTTCAACCTTTCACTCAGCAAGAAAGGTCACGTTAAAAGAGAAGTTTCGCTCCTTGACTCTATGGTCTTGGATTTATCATCTTTTTGTTTTTACATAGTAGGATCTAACAACTCAAGACAGAGGCTTAAAATAATCCTGTGCCTACTTCCTATTGAGTTGACTTCGCTTTAGCCCAGCATGAGTGAGTTCTCCTCCATGAGGAGGAGTTCCCTCATTTATCCCCATGGAATGAGGATGAGGATGCAATACTCCTCATGCAGATCCACTCAAAAAATGAGCTCCTCCATGTGGAGGAGCAGCTTCACTGTTGGCAGTGCAACAACTGCTGCAAGAAGAGCTTAACTGAGAGAAAAAAAGGTGTTTATGAATTTCCATTCATAGTAGCTTTTACATGTCTGAAACAAGGATAAATCATTGCTTTCTACCCCCTGTTCTACCTGAAAGTGTAGCACAACATAAACAGGAGTAAGATAACATCACTCAGTCAAAACAACTTATGTCCATTGGAAAAGGGAATAGTACTTGCTGTGCTTTGTGATAGCTCAGCTGAGATGAAGGAAAAGACAGCAAACTGCAGAAATATATCCAGCATTACATAAAAGAACCAAGAGATTAAAGGCTGACTCTGATCTCGTTTGCCCAAGATTTAAATTGATGTCTCTCATCGATATCAGTGGCCTTAACCTGCATTTACAGTGGCAGAGAAGAATATTAGGTCATAAAATCTGAAGTCTGATGTGTTAAAGGACAAAACTTAAAAGCCCTTCAATATTCTGTAACATGATAGTGTTTCCATTTGATCCTGACAAGTTATTTATTTAGCTGTTGCCTCAATTTCCCAGTAGTAAACTGGAAATAAAACTTTCATGAGTGTCACAGAGTTGCTGAGAAATTCAATACTGGTGAAAGGATTTGAGGGTCCAACTGATAGGCATTAAAATAGATTTTTTTAATAGACATTCTCTGTGTGCAACATCAAGACATTAAAGTTTTGCTTCCCTGTGGTAGTTAAAGAGAAATATTGCAACATCTTTTGCCACTTAAGCACATTCACAGCTCCCTGAAGGGCCTCACTGTCTCCACTGACCAGCTGAAATGACATGGAGTTGCTCATCGGCATTTCCAGTGTAACTAGTGAAAATCAATTGCTGAATTTAGCTACTACATTGTCAGTAAATAGACCTTCTGATCCAATTTCAAGGTCAATGCACATCGAGCTTAATTAAAATGGTGTGGTGTGTTCCCCATTGTTATTGAACCATCTGAAATATTCAGGAGGGCTCTGAGGACTCCAACAGGCACTAGAAAAAAAACCAGAAAGGAGACCAAGAGGAGCTGGAGAGTTCTTATTATTGCCTCCATTTCTGTTATTCATAAGTTGCAAGGAATAATTTACCCAAGGACTTTCTTGATTAGGTTAAACTGACTAAACCCACACAGTCCCTAAAGGAAGGGACACTTTTCTCCATCCCCTGCCCTGCTGTGCCCTCCAAGACATTCCCTCCTGCAAGCCTGAGATTGTGCTGGACCTTGCAGGGAATGTGGCCTAAGCTAAAGCATAATGAGAAACAACATCAATGCTACACTTGGACATCATGTTCAGTGTGTAATTGCTTGAGTTTTCTTCAAAACATCAAGATTCATTTTCATCTCTGCACATTTTTATGCCATGCAAAATGTCTTTCATTGGTGGAAAAGAGACCAGAATCTGCAGTCACTGGATTTTAATTACAGGAGAACTTGGGTTTTTTTTTTAGTTATTCTATAAAATGTCCTCCTGAAGCACATAAAAAAGAAAGTACCAGGAAGTTATAAATGAAAGACACAGAGGGAGTCAATTCTCTTCTCCCACCTCCCTAGTTACACCCACTGAATGCAAGACTAGTATGAGTCTCACTCCTTTCCTCCTGCCTCAGTGAGATCTGGGTTTGGCCTCTTATCTGACTGACTTATATTTAATGAGATATGACATCATTTAAGTGATTGTTTGGCCCAGTGGGACTCACTTTCCCCATCCACTGGCTTGGTAGGCAAGGGCAGAATGAAACCCACTGCACTGACTTTGCCCTGCATCAGCATGTCAAACACCACTCAGAGGG
Organism: Acanthisitta chloris; assembly: GCF_000695815.1. Taxonomy (NCBI): domain Eukaryota; kingdom Metazoa; phylum Chordata; class Aves; order Passeriformes; family Acanthisittidae; genus Acanthisitta; species Acanthisitta chloris. Next base: position 15,493 of record NW_008693087.1, on the reverse strand, counting down.
CAACATTATTCCTTCTCTTAATTAATAAGAATATGAGTAACTCTTCCATGGTGAAATATTCATTGAAAAATCACTTATAAATATTTATTAAGTGCTAACAAATAAATTTTATCCTTCTGTACAACACTGACACTTAAGGCAATGAGAATCCACACACACACAGAGCTGTGCTGTAGTACAAACCACTGCTATTATGACTTGCTCCAAATCTAATTCCTTTCAGAAGCCTTGAACACACATCATACCAGTAAGATGTCTCTTTTAAACACATCAATGAGTGTTTGTGGCACCACAGCATTGCCATGGTTTAATAATGTAACTGCTCCCAGCACAAGCCCTTGAACTGTGTTTATTTCCTCAGTGTTTATGCAGTGATGTATCACACATTCTTAGCAGCAGATGAAATGCTTGCAATGACATTCTTAGTGCTGGGAATCAGAGCATTTATACCTGTTGTAAATTGTCTCAATTTTCTACAGCATCTTAGTACTGGAAGAGAATTTCACTGGGTAAAAATAAAAGTTTGATTTTAAATGGTACTGTATGAGACGATCATTGAAACTAGGAATGGTTCAGGTTCTTTTCCTTGCTCTCTCACCTAAAATAGAGCTAACTAGATGATGACAGTTCATACTGAGGCTCTCACAGAGCTGATTTCATGGCTGGCTCTTCACCAAACCCTAGTTTGCTGCCCTGAATTTGGGGGATTCACTCAGACCCTCAGTTTGGGCAGGGGCTGCTCTGCCTCCCCTGGGTCAGACTCAGGCATTCTCTTCCTTCTACCTTTATGCCTCTTCAGAGAGTTCCTAATATTTCCTGTCCCATGAGGAAAGGCTGAGAGAACTGGAATTGCTGGAGAAGAGAAGGTTTTGGGATGACCTAATTGTGGCCTTCCAGTATCTGAAGGAGCTACAGGAAAGATGGAGAGAAACTATTTCCAGGGGCCTGGAGTGACAGGACAAGGGGGAATGGGTTCATACTGACAGAGAGTAGGGTTAGATTGGATATTAGGAAGAGGAAGAAATTGTTCCCTGTGAGGGTGCTGAGGCACTGGCACAGGTTACCCAGAGAAGCTGTGGCTGCTCCATGCCTGGGAGTGTTCCAGGCCAGGTTGGATGGGGCTCTGAGCAACCTGAGCTAGGGGAAGGTGTCCCTGCCCATGGCAGGGGATGGAACAAGATGATCTTTAAGGTCCCTTCCAACCCAGGCCATTCTAGGATTCTGTGGCTGGGGTGGGTTGTTCCTCTGGCAGCATTAGTGGAGGGTTCACCAGCCCCAGGTTGCAGGTGATCAGCACAGGTTAGCAGGCAGTTACTTCCCACACCTTTGGCTTGCTGACACTCACTGTAGGGTCACTGCTGAGCTACAGAGGGATGTCCCCTCTGCTGCCACCATTGCTGCAGGCACTGCAGGAGCAGGAGGAATCTACAATCCCACGGTTCAAGGCTGAGGAGGGCTCTGTGCAAGGATTAGTGCAAAATGCCACATAATTGATCTAGAAGCACCAATCCATGTGGTGGGAGAGGTGACTTTCTCCAGACTGCCCTGGAATGTACACATTGAGCCCCACACTGTAATTCCTGTTCTGAAGATCAGCAGCACTGTGTCAGTGGTCATGAGCTCAACATAACAAGGCAGATATCATCAAACAGTGAAGCCTCACTTTAAAGAGAGCTGTTGAGTCAATAAACCCATTCCCTCACCCCCCTGCTTCCCATGTACTTAGCCAACACCAGCTGTGGCCCAATTAAACTCAACTGCTTACAGAAATGGATCTGTTGCAGACAAGTACACAATGGATTATGATTGTAATCACTTAAGAGGTCACAGCAGCTCAGCGCTTGTGTTTTGTGTTTTCTGGATGAGACATAGGACCAAAGTTCTGACCCACTTTGAGTAGCTACACTCTCCAGGCCCTTGTGGTTTGTTAAGGTGGTGAAATGTGACTTGTGGTGTCAACAAACAACCTGGCACACTTTCTCCATGTGCTGACTATCTTAAATCACTTCAAAAGGTAGATACTGCCATCAGATTAAGGAAGAGTTTGTGAGGGCAACAGACAATGAGACTCCTACCTGCAATGTTAATATAGGCATAACTCCAGGCTATGAACTCAAGTGAACTAAGTCATGAAATGATGGGAATACATTGGTCCTGATGCAGATGGAAGAAGAACCTACAAACCCAAAGATCCTGCAAGGTAAAATGCTCATGATGACTTTCCCTGTGCAGCTTAAATCAGTGTCTCCCATGGTGAGGTCAGATGTGCCTCTGCTGTTGTGCTGGACCAGCACCCTATGGAGAACACCATGGGGACACCTTTTGCTCTCCAGAATGGCTCAGGGACTTCAGGCTCTATGCCTGGAGGAATAAATTCTCCTGGTATGCAAGGTGGTTTACAATGGCATTTAACATTTAACATTTTGCTCTTTGAGACATGTAATTGTTTTCTGCCATGACTCGATCAATCCTGTCAGCTAAGAAGGATCTTACAGACACAGTTTGCAGCCCTTTTTCTTCCTTTGAGTTCCTTTCTGAAGATCTTTCTTTACTGGGCCTCCCTGGAGGCATTAGCCTATAATCTATAATGCCATCTGCTTTGCTGGGCTATAAGCCAGGTCACTTTATTGAATCAGCATGGAGTAATTTCCAGCATTGTTTTCCCTGAGTGACAGAACTGTGTTGGGGGAGCAGATACAAAGATGCTTTTGTGCCAGAGCAGAATAGCACATGTATTTCAGTTCTTATGTATCTCAGCAACAAAAGGTGGAAAAATGGGGTTCCTCTTCTCTTGGAGTACTTTTGGTTTCAAATAATATAGTGATCTTCCAAATTCTTGGTGCCTGCGCAGCACTGTGTCAGGGAGAGCTGTCAAAGGTGGAATGACCTGCAGCACTTTTAGGATGTAAAGCTGAGGTGAGGATGAGAATGTGAGAAACTCTAGCACAGAAGAGATATTTATTAAGTGTAAGAACCAAATAAAATCTCTCTTTTAGCAGAAACTCATTCCAATCTCCTGTGCCAGGTCCTTTTAGCAAAACTTACTTGTGGCTGCTGCTACTTTTTCTGGAAAAGAAAATCTGAAGCGACTGAGGTGAAGCTTGAGGGAGGTGACCCTGTCCCTCTGCTCAGCCCTCATGAGGTGACAACTGGAGTATTGTGTCCAGTTCTGAGCTCCTCAGTGCCAGAGGGACATGGAGCTCCTGCAGCAGGTCCAGTGAAGGGCGGTGAAGATGCTGAAGGGACTGGAGCACCTCAGTGATGAGGAAAGGCTGAGGGAGTTGGGGCTGTTCAGCCTTGAGAAGAGACACTGAGAAGGACGTCATTAATGGATTCAAGTACATGATCAGCAAGTGCCAAGATGGTGGAGCCAAACTCTTCTCACTTGTGGAAACCAATAAAACAAGAGGTAACAGCAAAACCACAGGAAGTTCCACCTGAATACAAGGAAGAACTTCTTTCCTGTGCAGTCACTGAGCACTGAACAGATTGCCCAGAGAGGATGTGGATTCTCCCTCACTGGAGATATTCCAGACCCATCTGGACACAAACCTGTGCCATGTGCTCTAGGATGGCTCTGCCTGAGCAGATGACCCACTGTGGTCCCTTCCAACCTCACTGATTCTGGGATTCTGTGACCAAGAGAGAGGCACAGTTCCTCTTAGACAGAAATGCTTAAAGCTGCTTTGCTCAGCTGTCTGAAAAGAGCCGCATGATGTAACAATCCCAGTTCTTGCTTTGCATACACATAAAAGGGAAAAAAGGAAATATTATCTTCTAGCTGGATCAGCAGCTAACACCTTCGCTCTAAGAAACCACTTGAAAGAGTTGAAAATTGCTTCCAAAGGCTTGTCAAGGTTTAATTAAGTTTGTGGTTGTTTTCCAGCCATTGGTCTATATTTTGCTCATTTTCACATTGGACAAGGGGTTATTTTTTCCCTTCTTTTTATTAAATTAATCTCAATCAATATTTACTAGGCCTCTGGGCATGGAGAGGCTGGAATATGTAATTGTACTTGTTAATGGTGTGAATATTGAGCACTACACAGAGAGTGAGCAATGTTAGAAGAAATGATACAGGATAGAAGATAACCCATTAAATTAAAGCAACACCACCACCACAATAATGATGATAATAATAATAATAGCAAATAGGCTGTCACATTTATTGTGTCTCAGAACAAAGTTGGAAAACTGCATAAGTTAATTTTGCCAAATATTAGTTAATATTCATCTATATAATTGAGTATAATATACACTAAACTATCTGGAATCTCTTTAAGAAAAGTCCAGGTAATATTTCTCTGAACATTTAGGAGTATAATGAGCAATCTGATGAAAAATCCAACCATTAACTACCAGACTAGTGTTTACAGCCAAGAAACCTGTTGTGAGCAGTGTAGTGACTGCAAAGTGTCTTTTACAGCACATTGTGAGATGCCCCAGGGTTACAGGCAGCTTTACAACATAAAGACAATAATAAAACACCTTCCAAGCTTTTATGAGCAACACAGGTCATGAATGCACATTACTCAGGTCATGAATGCACTGAGAGTAGTCACTCAATAAATGTATGCAGCATATTCCAATGATTTTTAATCCTGCAAGAAAACAGATGAGATCACTCTGAGACACTTGGGTGCATAACCTAACAGGTTGCCCAAAGAAATAGAGAACAAAACCACAAGGTCATTTGGGTTTTCCTCTCATAGTGCCCAACTGAAGCTGAGATACATGGAGGACGCTGAGGAAGGTTTGGAACTAGATGATAGGTCAGGTCTCTTCCCACCCAAACCATTCTGTGAGTCTATGAAAAGGAAAAGGAATGGACAGAACTTTTCTTCTGGTCTAATGGAATAAAATATAATATAGTAATTATTAATAATAATAGAATTATTTTTCTAAGTATGTGCTTATGATAGAATCTGAGGTTTCAGGGCTACAATAAGAGTTGCATTTTGCCCAGAGCAGAGTTCAATCTCTTTTAGAGCCTATTAAAGTCATATTAGATGCATCCATCAGCTATTACACTGAGAGAAGGTGATGACAGGATACATCCTAAGGAAAGGAATAGCCAAAGGATGGCAAAGAGAGGTAGGATTAGTCTAGATTATGATACTCATTTGTCTGCAGAGGGACATTTGCTGAGTTGTAAGATTTTTAAATTGAATTGAACTTTGGATGATCTCAATGTCTCAGGTCTCTAAATAATCCTTACCTTCAGGTGCTTTTTGCAGATGTTGGAGGAACAGTTCCCCAGGGCCACTTATCTTGTGGAAACTGCCCTGCACAGTAAGCAACTCCTCTATCACTGCTGGCAGTGGGCAGCATTATCCCAAGGCTACCTGATTGCCCCTTCTTGAGTACCAAATTATTTCCCAAGTCTTTTCCTCTATAAATTCAAAACTTCATTACTTGGGATTAAAACAGTGATAGATCAGAGTCTTCTAAGCAAAGGAGATTTCTGCCTGGTGCCTTGAACTGGAAATTCATATTTTTGAAGTTGTAATTGAGTCAGTGAAAGTTTTGGATTGAAAGAGTCAAAAGTAGCAAACTTGGAGATGAAAAGTATTATCAATGGCTGAAAGGCTGATGAAAACTTGTCTGATAGGGTTTAGTATCATGCTCATGATGACTTTCCTTGTGCAGCTAAAGTGCAAGGTAAAATCATTACCCTCCAAAGGAATGTTTGCTGCAGATTAAGGTCACTCTCTCATTGCATTGAGAGGCTTCTCGTGTCCTCCTCATGAAGGGCTTGCAAAAGGGCATCAGCCTTTGATGGGAAGGTGTGAAGAACTCAAAAGGGCAAGTCCTGTCCAGGAACAGTGACAGGCAGGGTGTTTGGCCAAGCATGGTCAGGGATGCTTTGAGCCCTTGGTTGAACAGAAGAGTAGAACTCATAAAAGACATTTTCCTATGCATTTTCCTAACAACATTTTAAGCCAAAGAAAGCAAAATGTAGTTCTCCTGTGCTTTTATTGCAAACTTGAATTTGGGTAAGAATGTCTTTTCCTCAGCAGCTACTTTTTAATTGGCACAGCACCAAGAACACTGGCAAAATGTGTGGTAGTGCAGAGGATGAGACAGCACAGGTTTATAGGGTTGCATGGAGAGCTTTGTCATCTGGGTTTGTGGCTGAAAACCTGGAAGTGTTCAGGAGAAGGCTTAGAGGGAATATGTGGAGCTCTGGAAAACGCACTGTGCAGTAAGAGGCTGAGGGCATAATCCACTCAGGTATCCAGAGGGAGACAAAAAAGGAGTAGATGAATGTACAGCCTGTTTAAAAAACCAATTCTCACAGTAAATAACACTTTAATCTAGCAGGAAAAGTTGGAATAGTTGGATATTTTCAATAATGTTTCAAAGTAATAAAGCATTGGAATAATGTAGCCAGGGATAGAGAGAGAGCTCCTCTTCATGTGAGGCTCCTGTAAAACTGTGCTTAGATGAATCAGGTTTTGTGCAAAGCTGAAAGTGCCAGGAAAAATATTTTATGTGTGCTATGCAAAAACTCAGATTATATGGCCATAATAGTGACTTCTGCACCTAAAATCTGCATTCCTTTCTGTTTTTAAATAAAAAAGAGCATGAGGCAAGGAGAATCTTGGAGTTGCAGGTCTAAAAATGATTGCAAGATCACTATTTATTTACTCAGTCTGAGCTCATCTGAGTTCAGGCATCAAACACTGAGGGCCTGAGTGGTACTGGGAACAAAAGGGAAAGAAAATCCACCGTGTGCAAAACACACAAGGAGCAAAGAGAGCAACAAATGACTAAGAGCTAAGTGTTCTGCTGTGATTCCACACAGTTTTATGGTGAGTTGTGAATGAACAGTGACATTTCCAGGAGTGAAATGCAAACTCCATGGTGTTTACATGATAACCCTGCAGTATTCCTTCAAGAGACAGAATTCAGTAATGGCAGGAGAAGGAGTTCCTGCTGCAAATGAAAGAGTTAATAGATACCCACCCATTTGTTTGGGGCATATTGAAGGAAATCTGTGAGAGCTGTGAAGATTCATAGCTTTATATAGCTTAGGCTACACCAGCGTAAGCAGTTCCTGGTCCCCATCCTGAACATCTCCTGGGCTTGAGGTCTTCAGATTTTGTAATCTGTGCAATGTCCTGTTAGCATTCATGTGGAAAGGCTGTGTCACAGTGAGCAGTCTGGAGTGGTAAACATGCCCCATGACCTCTTCCAGACAGAACCAGGCAAGAGGCAGATGCTCGCAGCAATTTGACAGTCAGTCCCTTGGAAGATGCCTGGTTCTATATATAGTACCTGCACTCAGTTTTCAGCTGCTCACACCTTGCAGCAGCAAAGAGGAGGAGAAGGTTTGGATTCAGTTCAGCTGTAGCTCCTTGAGAAATAAAAAAAGGAAGGGGGGTTGTTTCTGGAGAAGACACTTCCTTGAAGCACCACTGGACTAGGCTCATGGTCTGGAGCAGGGACACTCTCAGGGCAGCATGTGA
>NW_008693087.1:6070-7990 GCF_000695815.1 Acanthisitta chloris | reverse complement strand
GCAGGAATTTCTGTGCGACTGGACCAACCAACACCAGCTCATTTGAATGATTATTTTTAGAAGAACACTGAAAAGAAGCCAAAACATCATGGCTGTAGCTCAGGAGCTGTGCAAATCACAAAGGACATGGTTTGTCTTAAACTTTTCCATGACATAGAATCTTAGAATGGTTTAGGTTGGAATGACCTTAAAGATCATCTAGTTCCAACCCTCTGCTGTGGGCAGGGACACCTCCCACCAGCCCAGGTTGCTCTAAGCCCCATCCAGCCTGGCCTTGAACACTTCCAGGGATGGAGCAGTCACAGCTTCTTTGGTCAACCTGTGCCAGTGCCTCAGCACCCTGACAGGGAACAATTTCTTCCTTACATCCAATCTACACCTACTCCCTATGTGAAGCCGTTGCCCCTTGCCCTGTCACTCCAGGCCCTTGTCAATAGTCTTTCTCCATCTTGTAGGTTCCCTTCAGGCAGTGGAAGATCACAATTAGATCACCCCAAAGCTTCTTCTCTCCAGGCTCTCCTAAGCTCTTCCCTTAGCAATGTCCTTATAGGAATGGGAAAGCACAAACCTCTGTGCAAGAGCAGGGTCTGCTTCTGTGTTAGAGACCCTCAAATAGAGACACACAAGGAACTTTGGACCTCTTACCTTATGAACTTTCACAGTACAAACACCTTCAGAGGTTGATCCATAAATAGCCCCTTGTCAGTTAGTCAACTGTGAATATTTCTGCTCTTATTACACAGATCTTGCAAGCTCAAGTCAGTGGCTAAAAAAATACTGAGCACAATGACTTTTCTTCCATTGTTATTCAATACACATCTCAGGAGAGGTGACTAAGAGGTGAATGAGAGATTTAAAAGTCTCTCAAATCTCTAATTTTGCACACAAAAAATAACTTTGGTGCAGAACATCCTTGAAGATCTGCCTAAAACTCTTATAGGGAACAATTGTCTATTAAATCTGGCTTTTTTTTTGCCTTCTAGAGTCAATTTACAAAGAAATAACAACAAACTAAAAAATATATCTGCTAACTGCAACTCCTGTAACCCTTTGCAAACATGTTGCAGCTTTTGGTGCATCCTTGAGGTATTTCTTATGAGGAATGACTCTGCTCAGGCAATATGAGCTGCAGAGCTGTGGGAAGTTGATGAATTTTTTGTTGATGACAAGTGACAAGTTCTGATTTTTAACACAAATAAAATTCATATACAAGTAAACACAGCAGCACAGCTCAGTGTTTCTTCTGGATGTTCACGAGTTAATCCATTGAAATTATTTGTAGAATATATGGACATGATATATTTCTGTTCTAGGTAAAGATACATAAAGTATTTAAGGCTAAAGGATTTAAAAGGTTATTTTCTTATATATTTTGGTTGATTTTCATAATAGCTTATCTTTCTCTGTACCAAAACCTGTGCACTTAGCTCAGGCACTTCTATATGTGCTACACAATGCACATGCTCAGTGATTCTCCATGGATTTGTCAATGTTTAAGCAGTGTGTACTACTGTGTGTTGTAAGTAGATTGCAATTTAGTTCAGTCTGCAGTGCTGCCAGAGATTTTATCCCTCTGGGACAAAAGAAAGGCATAAATCACTGTACCAGTGTCCACAGAAGAATAATACCCTGCCAACTGCACAAATGTTAATTTCTTTAACACCTCCCTCAGGCCACCTTCTCCTTGCAGATTATTTTCTGCATGTACTTCATTTTGCAAGCTTTCAGCTCAAACTAACACCATGAATATTTACTCTTGGATATCTTATTGAATGGCAACCCTTGATAGGTAGGCTCAATTTTGATGCTTTGGGTTTAAAGAACATAAAAATGCTGCACTTGCTGCATAAATAAAACCCTCTCAAGTGCCTCCTCTCCTCTCCTCTCCTCTCCTCTCCTCTCCTCTCCTCTCCTCATATT
>NW_008693087.1:0-5800 GCF_000695815.1 Acanthisitta chloris | reverse complement strand
TCTCCTCTCCTCATATTGGGCTGTGTATATCCTGTCATTAACACCTTTATTGAGTGAATTTGTTTCTGGGCCAGTGGCACTTTAGCACTTACACAGTGCAAATTTAGGAGCTCAACCTGAGAAGGAGCTTCAGGGTCTCCACAAGCACTTCCACATGTCAATGTGAGCTAAAAAAATGCTTATTTTATAGCAAAGGGCACGGAATAAGTTTCAATATTTCATCATGGGATGCAATAGGATGTTTTCATTTTACAAGGTACTAAAATGAAGTTGCCAATATGAGTTGTTGGCAGCTCCAATTGGTGCCTGCTGGCCTGGCCTGGCCAGGATCACTGATAATCTTTCATGACTACTGGTTTGGAACCAAGGGACAAACTGTCAGCAATCTCACTCCAGAATATTTTACAGCTGTGGCATTTTATTTCCCAGCAAAACATAGAGACACACACTTTATTTCTCCTTTCCTGCTCTATTTCCTTTTCTACCCCCCTTTTTTTATCCCTAAAGTTTTTAATGAATAGTTTCTTTTTCAGGATTCATTTGCCCTGAAGGCTTAATATTGTGCTGTTTCAGGATTACGTGATCTTAATTTGGGACTCTCATTTATTTCCTACAGTGCTGCTGTATTTATTAGTGCTGGGGAATAGAGGGAAGCAAGTTGAAGGTTATAAATAGCACCTTAAAGGATTGTTTTGTTCAACTTGGTGTAGGGTAAAACTTTAATGGCAGTGAGTTGTTTCCTCCCTAGCTTCTAGCTTTTCCCATCATTTAGGGAATTAGTTCTTCTTCTGGACCTTATTTTCCTCCTGACACAGCCTCGTTTCTCAGGAAGCCATAAGAAGGAGTATTATGGCTAATGGATGTCCTTAGGGGCCCATCACAGGGAAATGCTTCAGGAACTGAAAAGCCAACTATGATGATGGCCTTCATTTCCATAGTTTTTGATGGCAACACTTGGGCTTTGGGTACAGTTCTGATATATTTTTCATTCCAATATAGATCTCACTTTGCTTGCACCGTTGATATGCCTTTTACTTTGATTGAGGGAGCTCATCCTTACCACACTCTGCTTCTATTCACCCAAGCTGAGCTCCTGAGGTTTCAAGTCTCTTTTAGGATGGCTGAAATTAACCAAGCTGGGAGAAGTAGTTACAAAAGAGAGAATGAAACTTCCTTTAACAAGCAACAGATTATTTCCTTTTCAAAATCTCCTACCCACAAGACTTAATATGTATTTTTATTTCCTGTTCTTTAGCTGCTGTTGCAAAGTAAAGCTTAACAAACAGAGCTGGAAACAAAAGGCAGCGATTTGTCACTGACAGTTCATTGTTAATTAGAATCCTATTTGATCTGAAAGATTGAGGGGAGAGTAATGGAAGAAGACTGAAATGAAAAACCCAAAGTGAATGCAGAAGAATCTCTCACAACGCCCATGTGCAGCCACAGCAGCAGGAGGCAAGGAGCATCCTCTGGTTCCGTGGGTGAGGAGTGTGCAGGCAGTGGCCACGCAGTCAGTTGCAGACAGACAAGGCTATTTTAGGCCTGAGCTCTGGAAATTCGGGCTAACAGGTCTATCTTTGCCTGCTGCCTCATGCATCATAGCTGGGACAGCCCCAGGGAATAGAGCCATGTGGGGGAACATGAGGAGAAGGGGAAAGTCACAACTAAGGAGACCTTCACAACCAAACCCAAGTATGTGACTTGGCTGCTGAAAGTGGTTCATTTTGTAAGAAAAGGTTTGTTTTGTAAGAAGGGTTTGGCCAAGGCCAGGAGGGTTATCAGTCAGGGGTTGGTGTGCAATGACAATGATGTGATGATACATTAATGGAGTGGGTGCAGGTCTAAGTGGAGGAGACAGGGAATGAGGATTGAAAAACAGAGATGAGGTGTGTGTTGTACCAAGAGCAGCAGTGTAACCTCCTCAGAAAATCTGATTCTGACCAAGACACCAGTGAGAAAAATATTATCTCCATCAGTGGCAGGACAGCTCCACTCCTCAACAGCTTACAGCAACAGGAGTTCAGGGAAAAGGAAAGAGATTCCTCCCTATTTCACAAATGGATAACTGGAAACAAAATTAAACATCTTGCCCAGATTTGCCACTCGAGCAGGACTCATACATTCACCAGGAATCACACTTGCCCTTGCCTTCCTGTGCCTGCAGCCCAGGGAAGGTGTTTTAGGTGCTATCTTTCCAGCTGGAGCTGATGCAGTGCTAAGGACCAAACATACTGTTCTGTCTCCCAGGGAGATTTGTTGTTCTCATGTGAGTTTTTCTGTTAAGATGAAAGCAAAGTCCATTCTTAATGAAATCTTATGGTTCTTGTTTGGCTGCAGAGGAACATAATGAAAGAGTCCAAAGTAAATGCTATGAACCAAAGTGGAAGTCTGCAGGTAATCTGATTATTCAAGGTTTGGCCAACTATTGAATTAGTGAGGGTGGAATTCAGCAGGTTCTGAATGATCACTTGAACAGCAGCTAGAGAAATAGAATGACACCATCTCTTGCTGTCTATCATACTGAAATACCCGCAAAAGACAGGCAGAGAGAGAAGGGGAAGGTCGTGGTGAAAAGTGGAAGCATCATGGGGTAGAGAGTCCTCCATGTAACCTTCCTGCCAGATTGCCTCCCTTTTTCTTTTCTTTTGTAGCTTGAGCATTAAAATTGCATAAACTATCCCAGAATAAGGCACTTTCTGGGTAAGGACTTCTGAACCAGTAATCCCTTCAACCCAAAAGATGTTACACCAGACTCTGTTCCAGGAGCTCCATAATCAGGCAGGTTTCAACTTCCTCCTGAACACAGAAAGCTAAAAGTTCTTTTGATTTTCATCTTCTCAATACCCTGCAAGAAGTGCTCAAATTGCTCTCAAACCCAAAGTCCCACACTGTGGCTGCATCAGAGCTGTGAACCAGCTCCCCAAAGCACTAATCAAGCATCTTAACCACATAAACATTCTTTCTTCTGGTGTGCAAGAAGTATTTCCCCTTAGACAGAGGTATATTTAAGTCTCACCAGGGTGACTCTATAGTACTACTAAAGTTGCTATGGTAATTTCCTAATTAAAAATCACTCGAAGTCGCCTGCCATGATCCCCTGACAAATGAATATTTTTTTGAAGTGCCTTTTCATTTAGGCAGGCTTTAATGTATGCTTTCACCTTATTGCTCTGGCTGTAAGAGGGATTTATTTACCCAGGATGCCACAGAGGGAGAACTATTGTTGCAGGTACCTGCCTCCCTCACCATGATTGGATGACACTGGTGTCCCTGGATCTGTCCCAGTGGGAAGGTGCATGGTACAGTGCTCTGAGTGTGGGATCATGTTGTGCCTGGGGAAGGGAAGTCTCCATTCATGTTCAGGAATGGAGTTGACCACTCTTCAATGCTACTACTGAGCACTCTGAGTAGCTAACTCATGTGTCCACAATCAGTATGGTCCATATGCAACCATTTGCTCCAGGCCCTAAGCTCTGACAGACCGAGCTCTGGTCTAGAAATCCCAGAATCACAGGATGGGTCAGGTTGGAAGGGATCACAGTAGGTTCATCAGGTCCAACCTCCTCCTCAAGCAGGGCCATCGCAGAGCACGTGGCACAGGATTGTATCCAGACAGTTCTGGAATATCTCCAGTGAGGGAGACTCCACACCCTCTCTGGACAACCTGTTTCAGTGCTTGGTCACTGCATGGTAAAGAAGTTCTTCCTCATGCTCAGGTGCAACTTCCTGGACATCATGTCTGCCTGTTGCCTCTGACTCCTTTCAATGGCTTTGATGATTACTGCTTTGCTTCTCTTGCATCCCACCCTTAACTGGTATCAACACTCAATAAGTTGCCTTCATTTTCACATCTCTTATCCCCTTTTTGTCTTTTATTTGCCATTTCAACCAGAAACCAGCTCCTGCTGTCCCTCAGGCTGCAGTGTGTCACTGGATCACATCTGATTTTCAGTCAGGTACTTCCCTGCTTCTTCCCATGAGGCTCCTTGTGCTTCAGAGCATTTCACCAACATCCACAAAACTGCATCACTGGTTTAGTCTTCCAGCTGCTGGGATGCTCTAAAAATTACCAAATTAGGTACCAAGATTACTATGTATCCCCCAGATGAGTATTGGCTTCATCATCTCCTTGCTCACCCTTAACTGTGCCTGTTATCTGTTAAGACAATGGGCCATAATGTTTCCTGTTTGCAGTGAATAAGAACTGTCTGAGCAAGAAGCTCAAGAATGTGCACAAAGGAAAGATTTTTTTTCCTACAGGGAAGGTACAAAAGCCACGACAAGAAGGCAATTTGCATGAACTGATTTCTATACAAATGTATCACTGAAGTTATGAATAAAGGAGTTTCTGAATGGATGAGCTTATGGAAAATGTAAAACTATCATCCTTCTGCCTTTGCAACATTAGCAAGAAGAAACTACTAAAAGTGCAAACAACCTCTAAAAGTGCAAAAAGAAGGGAAAATACTCTTTGTTTTAATAAACTATTTCATATAGTCACTGTTTATTACTACCCTTGTTTACTGTCCTGCATGTTTTGCAGCCCTTAAAACTCTACTGAAAAACCTCATGTAGTTTTTATAAGAGACATGAGACCTTCACTAGCCTCCCTGCTTGGTGGTAGGGTTTCAGCATATGCTTTTTGTGCCTTCCACAAGGGAAATGCAGTCAGAAATGCTGATCTTGAACTGAATTTCAGTTGAAGTTGGCCTTTCTTCTTCCATCAGACTCTCAGTCAGCAGTATTTAAAGGTAGTATGAGTATGAGCACATTTGTCACTGGACCTGCTGATTGCTCATGATCCAGCTCATACTGTGCTGTGGCTCCTTTCCCATCCTCTGGATTTCTCTCCTGCAGCTCCCTGGGAAACCTGCAGTTAACTCAAGGAATGCATTTTGCATCCAACTGCACATTTTCATCAGGGCAGGACTTCAGACACTGTGAATAAAGGATGGAGAACAACTTGGGTGGCTGCTTCGAGCTGCAGCCTGCACTGCTGTTGACAGGCAATTTAACATACACAACTCCCAAACAGACACATATATAACACTTACAACATCTCTAATTAAGTCAGTGACGGGATTAAATGTTGTCTCAAAGCTTGTTTCTTAATAAATCCCTAACTGGCAGTGCTGCATCTTCCTAAATTTTTTACATCTAGAAAAAAAGGACTAGTAGGTAGAGGCATAGCATGACCTTCAAGTACCTTCAGTGGCTTGCAATCATGTAGAAGTGTGCAAGGGTTCAGCAAATCTCCTGCCTGTCTCCTGCTGTGCTGCAGTTCCTCTAATCAGCCATAATTAAAATGAAAAAAAGAAGCTGCAATACAATACTGTACACATAGAACTAGTAATCAGGGTGGCAGCAAAGGCACTTTAATGCAGTGGTTTCTATCACATGCAGCACTAAACATTCCCAAGCTGTTGCTCAGGTGAGTAATGCTGTTCATGGAAACAATGCACTGTGTTTTCTGGGATTACCTGCCTGGGGAAGGATGTGCAGAGCCAAGTCTGTGAACACTGAGACACCTGGTTCTGTCACAAATGGAAGCTACACCTTGTGGTTGTTGTGTTAGAGCAAGTGACATTAAGCTTTTAATTCATTTGCTTCATTTGGATGAGAAGCTCAGCATGAGCTGCAGTGTGAGCTCACAGACCAGAAAGCCAATGGAATCCTGGGCTGCATCCAAAGGAGTGTGGGCAGCAGGTCAAAAGAGGTGATTCTTCCCCTCTACTCTGCTCTGGTGAGATCCACCTGGAATACTGCACACACTCAACATGAGAAGGACATTGAACTGTTG
>NW_008693086.1:258128-259594 GCF_000695815.1 Acanthisitta chloris | reverse complement strand
ACATATATATATATGTACACACACACATGCAGATCCACATAATATATAAATCTTATGTAATATATTTCTATGTAAAATACTTTCTCCAAATACATGTGTATAGGTTTGGCAAAAAAATAAATCAAACTATTCCTCTATATTAAAAAGCATAGCTGAAGGAAAGGAGATCTAATTTGTATTTTCAAATTCCACCTTTTACCTCTACTCTTGTCTCTCATGGAGACAGAAATTAAAATTTCATTCAATGGCAGACAAGTTTTGCTTTTTTTTTCTTTTTCTCCTTTAGAAATCTCTAAGTCTACGCAATTTGCAGTTGATGCAACTCTTGACTTTCAAATAATGTAATAAATAAGCAAACAAACATTGGCTGTGTTTACTAGACTTAGAGCTCTCTGTGGACATAAATCAATCTTTCTTTGACCAGTTTGAAGACTAAAGAACACTGCATGAATTTAACATTCAAAAGCTGCAGCATCAGTAATTAGGATTTTGGAAAAACAGCAGAGTTACACATCTATCATTTTTACAGGATGGTAAAAAAACCCCAAGTTTTTTAAAATACACTGGAAAAATGTTCAGTGATGCTTATCGAAAGCTTATGCTGAAAACAGCATCTAATGCCTGATGAAAAGAAAACCAAGAAGGCACCCTCATTAGCAGGCTTTTAGGTTTAACCCTTTACCCTCATCATTTTTAATTGCTTCTCTATGAAAGGAGGCAGTACAACAATTTGATATGCTGAAACAGGTATTGAGTGATGGGCAGAAAAGCTGCAGGAGTCTGCAGCAAACTGCTCGGCATCTGAGAAAAAAAAATGGTATTTTTCATCAAAAAAGACACAGGGTGAAAAAAGAAAATTCAACAAGTTTTGCATTGTTCCCTTTTATTATTTAGCTTGTTAAGCTGGCTGGACAGAGTCAAATGATCAAGCGAGGATCTTGAAAGATGTACGAACACACTGAACTTCCTTGCCCCCCAATGTCTGAGAAATATACTGAATTTAATAGGACTATAAATGGTTTAAACCAAAGAATTCACTTTTAGCCTTACCATTCTGGATTCTCCTTTAACTTCTCCTAGTCCATTAAAAAGTGCCCCCTCTGGCAAGCTGCATAGAGCTGGAAGAGCAGGAGGGATAATACTCATTTATTAGGATCTACCCCCTGGCAGGACACCATCCCACAGTTCAGGATATGGATCCCTTCAGGACTCAGTTTTTCACCATGGTTTTGAGGATTATCTCTGCAAAGATGTTCCTTTCCTGATGAACTTTAAAGCAGCAAATACACACCACTATTTCTAGCAGGATCCATCTGCTTTTCAAGTTGTGCCTCTTGACCAGGTCCCTCACACCCAGAGCACTGAGATAAATCTCAGCTTTGACATCCACCCTCCGCACCCTTCTGCAACACCATTAAGGTGAGGATGGCTTAACTACAACCTTTGGAAATTTCAGATGTCTGGGT
>NW_008693086.1:243377-258117 GCF_000695815.1 Acanthisitta chloris | reverse complement strand
GGAAATGTCCTTTTTGTGTGATCATGAGCAAATCACTTTGTATTCCTGCCCTAGCACTTCTGGCTCAATGCTCCCAAATGTCTGAGCTCATCCATCTCCTCCAGCTTCTGCAGGGGGTTCAGTCCTGGCCAGCATCCCCCACCAGAAATTAAAAAATCCCAAACATCTTCTTAGTGGATAGGAACTTATTGCCTAGGAACAGGCATGAAACCACCCAGTTAACCACAAAAACGCATGGGCACCCTGTGAGCACATTACAGCCTCACAAAGTGATTTCTCCATTAAGGGCTAATGTGAAGCTGAGCGTGCTGTGCCTTGTTGGAAAGCTGCATTTATTTGACAAAGTAAGCACGCAGCATAAAATTTTACATGGCCACATTTTCGAGGCATCTTTCTTTACGTTCAGGCAATCCCTCTGTGATTCTGTGAGAAAACTTTTATAGCAGTGGGAACCAACTGCAGCTGAATGAATTCCCCATGGTCACACCGGAAACCTCGAGCAAAGCTGGGATCTGAGTCCTGAAATTCAGTCAGTGGATGCTGCCTCCATCGCCCACATACAGGTTAAGAAGAGATAAAAATTATAAATTGGGAAAAAGGACTTTCACAGGCACTTCAAAAAGCAAACAGAGGCAGATCCTTATCCCTACAAACCGCTGGCTATTTCCCAATTAGTGCTGGGTGAAAAAATTAAGGAATGTCACAGAAATTATTATTGCAAGTGTTGTACGAAATGAAGCCTTATGAACACATGTAAATACATAGTGAATTCTGAGACTGAAATATCTTGTCTACAAAAGGCAAATGGTGAAAGAGAGACAAGAGGATTTTCAGAGAATCATAGGATCATTAAGTTTGGAGAAGACCTCTAAGGACATTGAGTCCTGGTCTACCACTATACCATGTCCCCAGGTGCCACATCTACACGTTATTTGAACACTTCCAGGGATGATGATTCCACCATCCATTCCCTGGGCAGCCTGTTCCAATGCTTCACAACTCTTTCAGCAAAGAAATTTTTCCATATATCCACCCTCAACCTCCCCTGGTACAACTTGAGGCCATTCCCTCTCATCCTATCTTGTCCTATTTTGTTTCTCTTGTATCAAAAGGATGGATGTGTGCAGGTACCACAGGCATTTTGAGTACTCAGAAAGAAATCAGAGATGTTGCTGTTTTACTGTTTTGTGGAAATTAAAACTGACTTGAGCCATCACACTTACACACAATGCTACATATAAGTCCAGAGTCCTGTTTCTATCCCATTGCTGCTTACAGTAAATCCCATGCTATCACAGAATACACAACCAGATTTGCTTCCTGCAGTTAATAAAATGCTCAGAGCCCTTCTCCTTCTGTAGAAAAAAAGCAACACATAAATAGGAAAAAATGATGGCTGTAAAACCTGATGCAGACAATGTGTAATTTTCATCCTCCCATTACTAATTTTATAGGTTACATTTTCAACCATGTCCCCATAAAAGATATCACACTAATAAACTCTTAGTGTCTTTATTTAATATTTATAGCACTGTGGGAGAACCAAGCTCTACTGGTAAAAGGTAAAAACAGCAATTCACACAGCTGCTCCAGAGACTAACAAACACATCCCTAGTGATTACATTTCAGAGTATACAGTTTTAAAAAAAATGCTTTGATACAAAAAAAAACCAAACTGTTGGAAAGAACTAGATGTATGTTGGTTGGTATATGAATGTATACAAAAATGTGTGTGCTCACACCCTTAGCTTCACAAAGCATTGATTATTCATTAAGTGTTCTTGGACTAAAAACCAGAAATAATGAATGAGTTGGAAGAATTAATGAACTGCCCCACAGTCTATCATCTGCTGATAACATTTAGCATGATTTAGCATGTTCTTAATGATATTTTCTGGCAATTAATGCTACAGAAATCTGCTGCAATTTTACCCATTTTCCCTATCTCAGGTCAATGTGAAACATTACATCCAATTTTCTAGTGCATTATTTATGATCTCTGAGCTATGACTGCTAATATTTGCCTTACTGGAATGATAGTAAATTACCATAACAATTTACCATATGTAATTATGTTAAACAAAATCTTTCTTTATTTATCTTCTTGTAATCTTCAGTTACAGTGAATCCTCCTATTTGGAATATGCAATAATACAACACTCACGACATTCCCAACCCATTCCATGCTTGTTAGAAGTGACTCTATGTGACAGTCAACTGGTGACACCTCAGAGTCAGAGAATGAGCAGCAATCTACCCCCAGCAGCAAGTAAAATAGGTTTCAAATGGCACATAAAAGTACATTTTGAATCTCATCTCTTTAAATTCCAAAGCTCAACCCCCTCCACGATCAAATTATCCATGGAGGTTTTAGGCACATACTAGAGAACTTCTGACAACCTCATGTTCATCTGCAGCTGTTTTGCTTCCACAAAGCAGGACTGCAGGTTTTATGGGGGAAATGGCAAGCCTTGTTCATGCACAAGTCATTTCTTGTAAAAAAAAATTAAAATATTTCTATGAGCTCGGTGGAACCACATGGAAATTCATCTTTTCATTTCCAGGCCACCTAAATGCTTTTGACACCTTTTCCAGCTTTATATTCACTTTTTCTCAGCTCTTGCTTACACAGAGTTTCTGTTTCCATGGCCAGATGAAAAGAAAAGGCACAATACATTTCAACAGGCTGAAATCAGGATCCTTTAGACATTCATTCTGTCACCTGTACAGTCAGCCAGTAGCAACCAGGAGTTGAGAGTACATTAAAAAAAGATCTAAATCCCATTCAAACAAAACAAAACCATCCCTACAGTAAACAAAACCCAATTCCCAAACACTGACTGCTTCCTTCATATTCCCACCCGTGCTATTTCTCATTTACTGGGAACCAATTCAAGTAAAATACATGTTTTTAAGGAAGAAAAAAATGAAGAAGTATATTTCACTTTTGGTTTGGAATTGGAGGGGAGTACAGACCCCTGGAGAGAAGGACTGTAGAACATGATAGAAAAGATGAATCACTCTGGCAACAGCCAGCCAGCCATTAATTTTCAGCAAGCCAGGAGTTGGTCCAATTAAACCAGGCTCCTTTCTCTACATTAACATGCTTTACTCAGTTGTTTCTTTTTTTAAAGCTAAAACATCAGCTTGAGACCCCAAAGGCTTTTCTATTTAGGATCAATCAATCTACCTTGCTGCACTGTAAAACATACACTGTCAGCTCTGAGCCGAGCTCAAAAAAAGAGCAACAGTAGAAAAATTTGATAAATCGACATGTTCTGGCAGTTAGTAGAGGGATTCTTCCTACACTGTCACTTATTTTAACTGATTAGAAACAAGTATTAGTAAAGGGAATATTCCCCTCTATTCTCTTCGTGGTATTTAGCATTAGGTTAAGAGGAGTCTTTTTATCCCTGATATTCTACATCCAAATCAGAGGCTTCCTACCACAAAGGCAGAGAGATACTACCCAGATTTCAAAGGACAGAGAGTTTAAATTGGATTTGCAGGATGTGGACTCACATTGAAGCATTTTCTTCAGCACAGGAACATGAACCTGCATGTATTGGTGCTCATGTTAAAGCCATTTTTCACTGCTTTCCACATTTTCATGCTCAAGGCTTTACCATGAGTATGAAACCTCACTTCTAGGTTCCTAGCACCTGCTTTGGCAATGATTGCTTTATTTGGGATTTCATTGCCCATTTGAGATCCCCTCATCCTCCCTCAACCTAACTGAGACATGGGAGAAACAGTTAACTAATACATGAGCCAGGGACTCATGACAGAGAGGGAAGAAGGACATGTACATGGTCTGAAGTCCTCTGCAAAGCAGTGCTCAGAGCTGGGATAACTTGGAAGATGACCCTTTTTTTTTTTGGCAAATGCCATGGTTACTTTACTGTTGGTTCCCATGTTGTTCTCAGCAGACACCTTTATCTTTGGACAAAAACCTTTCCTAGCAGGTTTCAGTATGACAGTCCTCTGTTTTTGACAGCAACATAGGCTGAAAACCACTGGGATGTGCAGCTGGTGTTCCAGCTCCAGACGAAAGGCTAATAAAGAGAAGCTTGGCTTGGGTAATCCTGCAAATACCAACTGCACCACATGTTTTGGCAGATGCTGAGTTTTTACAGGCAACCATTTTCGTTCTTTCCTCTTCCTTAAATTCCATGTGTCTGTAGGATAGTACTGAGATTCACTATGGCACTAATGAGATCATTTTGCAATTAAAGGCTAAGTAGAAACAAACCTCTCACCACTCTACAGGAGAGTTTGGGTTCTCTGATTAAGAAGCAGTAAATAAACCCATTTTTCTCTTGGTCCTGGTGCACAGGCTTTCTATGATTAACTCTCCAAACAAGATGGACTGATTGACCCCATGGATTAATCAATGAGTTTCTCAGCTTCAGAGCAAAGTGCAAGTTGTGGGAGTTACCTGCAGTAGGATATGTTCTAATTATTATTACTAGCACAGAGTACATAAATCCCAGGGTGCCTTATTTGGAGGTTTTACTCTTAGTGTTAATGATTTCCACAACACTCTCATGTTTGTCAAACTACCTATGTGGGAAAATATTTTAAACATCACTATGCATTTCTTGAGGAAAAGCTACAGGGTTTATGGTAGCTTGGTGTGATAATTATAAAGGGAGGAGACTAATGGTAGGGCAATCTCTAGGTTACAACAGCTGCTCACCCATCGTACCTGTGGGCAGGAGCATCCCTGGAAGAAGCTGTTGGAAGGCTGGAGAGAAACACCATGTGATGCATGGAGCAGTCCTGGGAAGAGCAGACAGCCTATCCCTCTGGTACCAGGAATATTCTGACACTGGGAGCAGTGGTGGGAAATGGGCAAAGACATACAGCTCCTACACAACTTCCAGCTCCCACCCGCCCCACTGACAGCAACCTGGAGGCCCTGGGGACTTCTCCTGTCACAGATCTCTTTTCAACTAGCCAGAACTGTATTTGAAAGACATGGGGAGCTGCAGAAAGATTTTTTAGTGAGAAAAAATCTAAAGTGAACAGAGGCCATTTGCAGCCTAGGAAAAGAAGTTGAAAGAGATGCTCCAACCGCAGCCGTGTCAGACAGCCTCGGGCTTCTCTCTCCTCACACTCTTCAAACAAACAAACTTCAACACGTAGAAACAGAGGCTGCACATGTCAGGGGGAAAAAAAATATCAGACAAACCAGTAAAGACACTGAACTCCTTACGGACTTGACTTGTGTGCAAACACTGACAACTTTGGGTTTGAGTGTTCTCATCTTCCTCAACCTGGCTCAGGTGTGAACATACACTGATCCAGGGAGTCAGATTGCAGTGCAGTAAGTGAATAGATGTTTCAGGCAAGAATATTAGAAATAGAAGAGTTTGTTATCTGGAAGAATCAAGGTAAGGTAGCTATATTTAACTTGTAACTGCTGTGCACAACTGCTCTTCTGTCTGCACAAAAAGCAGCTGCAGTCCTTTACCTTCAACTGTAGCCTACACAAGTCTGCAGGTTTCAACAGAAATTAATATTATGTAGAATAAAACACTGTTTGGTACCTGGTGGGCTCAAGTCCTTTGACATTTGGGCACATTCTGGGAGTTTTATTTACAGGTGGAGACTCTGGGTTCTGTTTCTGGCACTTAGTCAGAGGGAGCAGGAAAAGAAAAAGTGTACTCAATGGCCAAACTGCACTTGGGTGGTAACAACCACCAGGCAGGGCTGCAGAGCTAGAGTATCCTGCCCCAGGGCTCCAGCTCCACTGTCCACTGAGTCCACAGGAAATTCACCCACAGAGCAGGAAATTAACTGGAAAAGCAAAACCACAATAAAACACAGATCCTCACAATCTGATGGTGGTCATCACTGAACCAAACTGAACCTTTTGGCTCCTGCAGCCACCCTGGAGCAGATCACATCCTGACAGTGGCATCCCTGCAGCTGCAGAGTTCAGCTGCTGCTGCTGTTGGAGTCACAGGGATGAGGTTTACTGTAACTCACCCTTTCCTCTTTCACGTTCACCCTCTCTGTCCCTTCTTACTACAGTGGTGTCCAACAGAAAGACATCCCTCCCCTTACCTGAAGAACAACCTCAGGATACAACTAGCAACCTTAAATTTCATGGAGTGCTTCTGCAGGACTCAATCCCTTCAATTAAAACCAAGAGAGACTGAAACCAGTGAATTAGAGAATGTGACAAATGCAGCACAAAGCACTGAAGATCCCAGAAGGTATCAAATTTAGTGTTAAAGTAAAGAAACAATAGGGAAGTCCAAGACATTTCAGAGTGTAGTGAATCAAATTAAATTGCCTGAAATTCCACATGGAATACATTTGACAAATTTCTTTCCCCCTCTTCAGCTTTCTGTTTGAGATGAACTGTCGTCTGGCAGCTTCAAACGTCTGGCACAGCTTCAGCTTCAGTTTGCTGGGGCTGAATCCAAACACGAACCTGAACTTTACCAGTTCTGCTCTTTTTGTAAACATACTTGCTGTGGCTGCCAAATGCTTTCCAAAAGCACACAAAACCCAGAATCCAAAAGGAAAACATTGTCTTGCTGCAATAAAATTTGCATTTTACCACCTATGGGCAGCATCCCATGTGCAGAGCTGGTGGCTGGGCAGAACCCACCTTGCCCTCTATTCCCCCTCCAAATCCTAAAGGGGACAGTGAGTGGAGAGCTGCTGTGGGAGGAAAGTGTGTCTCATGAACCCAGTACAAGTCCATCCCACAGAACTCCATCCCCTGCAGTGCCAGTGCCACTTCTTCCCCCAGGGCTGCACGGGCAGCTAATAATCCAACAATTAGCAGCAGGATTCCTCCAACGTGCTAGAGAAGACAAGCAGTAAAATGTCATTACACACGTGTCACTGATAGCGAAGACCAGTTTAGATTCCCCCAGTGAGTAGTCTCAGAACAAATTCATTTTAAGGGAGGGAACTTCAGCAGTGGAAGAGATGGGTATAAAGAGGGTTATGATCAAATTGCTCCTGAGCACAGATAGCATCAGCCTGGATATATCAGATTTTTTTTTTCCACTTTGCTTTTAAAACATAATTGGTTTTGCAAAACACAACAACACGCTCTTCTTTGACACAGGATGAGATTCTTCACCAGCAGCAGCCCAATACCTGCACAGATTTTCTCTTACTGACTCTTTCTTCCTCCATTTTAAAGCTTTTTAAAACTCCCAAGCTACATAAACTATCCAACTGCAGACAGCTAAACTGAGCCCACCTTTAGGCTTAAGAGCAGCAAAGGACAGAGGTGTGCAAGTTCTGGCACCAGACACACAGCCAGGCAGCTGCTGTTAGAAAAGCATATTTTATTGTCCACAAAGTCTCAGCCTCATCTCTCAGAGCCACATGGAGTTCCACCACTGCCCAAAATAGACAACATCTGGTTCATATAAACTCTGATTTACTGCATGCCTTCACTCCTCTTGGGCTTTAATTATGAGTAGAGCTTGTAACTATTACATTTGGATTTGTTCTATCCATCTAGATATTTCTCTGCACTATTAACTACAAACTGAAAGCTGTTTCTAAAAATAGTACAAAGATATACTTAAAATATGCATATGGCCTTTATTAAGGAAATCCCTATCCTGAATTGTTAGATGAAGTAAAAGTATCACTGAAATCACTGATTAGCAAACAAGCCTTTACCTGATTTCCTGAATAGTATGAGACTAAAGAAGTTGCTTTTTATTGCCACAAAAGTCTAAAGAAAATCGAGTACAAACTGACTGCTGCTCCCAGTGCTAACCAGCGTGGGGATGGATAAAAATCTCTCATTACTGCATCACTCTGAGTGCTCCCAGGAGCTCTTTGGGGGTTTGAGCCAGTTCCAATGGTCAGGTGTCCTATTTTTAAAGTACCTCTCTGGGGTGGCACTTCCACAGCAGACCAGACAGATGCAGACTGCACCTGAAGAATAAAACATTCTTTCTCCCCTGGGTAAGAGTAATACAATCAGGAATGTAATCGTTGGATTGCTTCCTACTGAGACTTTTTTTTTTTCCTGAGTCTGACTTTTGTGGTTTGGTTTGTTGTTTTGTTTTTGGTTGTTTTTTTTTTTTCCCCCTGAAACTCTTGATCTTTCTGGGAGTAAGTTGATTTAGAAGTGACTTTTTAATTTGTATGGTTGAGTAACTACAACCACAACAGAGTATACAGTGCAATAAATAACTACCACTTACAAACTTCAGAACTCTCTGCCTACACATCATCCATCAAAACTAATTCTGCAAAAAACAAAGGATGTGACAAACCCAACCAACCTTTTTTCCCATCTTACAAAAAGACTGAAAACTATTTCTGGAAATGTCCTAATGGTTCTATCAAATGACTGAGTCTTCTGAAAATGTTTAGCTGTCCTACACAGACACCCTCCACAAGGACTGGCAGACCTCATTTCTGAAAGACAACACACCAACTGGGCAGCTCAGGTCCAAGCACTTAGGCAGAATCCTGTCCTACTCATGGCACAGAAGTTTTGGGAAAATGATAGAAAACAGAAATTGCCCCAGGTGTCTGAACTGCTGAAATTGGAAAGCAAAAAGGGCCGATAGCTGAGTTTTCCTTCCCCCAGTGTCAGCACACAGCATGACTTGTGTGCTGAACCATCTGCAGACCAACAAACCCTCCAGGAAGAGCAATAGGAATGTAAGAAATATCTTGGCTCTGTATCTGTTTTTTAATTAAAAAGTTTTGCATGTAAACAGATACCTTCTCTTCACCCAAATCCACACTGACATCTACTACTTAAAATTCTGAAGCGGTTGCTAGAGAAAACATGATTTAAAAAATATCATATTCCATGGAAGTGTTCTTAGAACTGCCCATCATTGTGCTGTCTGGTACCCTTCCACACCAGCTCAGCTCGGAGAGTTTTAAGTTGAAATCACAAAGTCAGGCCATTTGAAGACATAAAAGTCAGTTATGAGGTTGTAATTTTGTTTTTTCATTTATTGATTGATGGGTTGAAAAAGAAACACTGACTGGCTGATATCTTTTAAAGGTTAAACAAGTGTGATGAATGGTATCAAACAAAGCCCTACCAAACCTTGATTCCCACTTCTTTTATGAACTATACAGACATCAAGGCCAGGTTGGATAGGGCTTTGAGCAACCTGGTCTAGTGGGAGGTGTCCCTGCCTATGGGAGGGGAATTGGAATGAGTTGATCTCAAAGGTCCCTTGCAACCCACAGCATTCTGTGATTCTGTGACAACAGCCTAATGAAACAGCAACTTCACCATACCAAGAGCCACCACAGAGTGACGAAGACGCTGAGCTAGAGACTCATCCTCTATGTAGAGATGTGAAGGGCACAGCTGGCACCGACCCCAGGAGGATGCTGCTCTGGCTCTTCTGTCCTGTTACCAACATGGGTAGCAGCACTTCAACACTTTCCAGTCACACATTTGCAGTTTTTTTTCAAGAGCAGGCCTCAGTAAGGACTGTCAGCTACTGCTGTCAGTGATGTCTAGCTCGATGTAAACACTTCGTTAGGAACGTGCTGAAATTACACGTTCAGGTTTATTCTAACTACTAAAATAAATCTTTGCACAGAGCAAGTATGAATTCATTTATTCTACAACGCTATGACCACAACTTTTATTTTTCACTATTTAATTATTCATCCCAGATCAGGTCTCAATTTAAGTTAATATGCAAAGATGAGGAAGAATGGGCACTTGTTTATCTCAGTTTTTTCCAATTAATTCAAGTTGTTCAGTAATCACATTACTTTTCTAGTATGTGATAAGAAAGAAAAAAACAACCAGCAACCAGTCAAAGAACAAAAAAGACTCCCCTTATACAAAAAACAGGACACTCTACAAAATTTACTTGCATGAATAGACTCCAATAAGCCAATTAAAATATTCATTTGTAGGGATGGCTCATAGTATTGACTCAGCCTACATGGGATATTTTTCTTCTTTTTTGCTGTTAATGTCTATTATGTGTGAGTTGACCTAATAACAGATTATATGATGTGGATCTGCACAGGTTTCCTGAAACTATCCTGGAAATATGAAATTGTACTAAACTCCCTCTTGTTCCATACAGGTAGTGAAAATAAATGGTACATAAATCTGCAATCTCACATCTAGTACCTGGTGGTATACCTGAATTAATCAAAAACAAATCTTCCAACTCCCCCAAATGTCTGCTAAAATTAACCATTTTCTACCTTTTATTTCCAATAAAAAATAGGGAAAATTTGTAGTAAGAAACAAGCAAAGTATTATTCAGTCCATAATTCATACAGTTTTAATGGCATTTCTGACCTTTAAAACAAAAAGCACGAACAGCTCACCCAGACCATTGGGCAAACAGGAAAAATAACAAGAAAACCCAGCAAAGAAAAGAGGAACAACCCAGGAGGAATCCTCTGCAGCTCCAATATGACAACATTTCTACTCTGTAAAAATAAAATACCATCAAATCTTCACCAGCCACTGCACTTACTTTGTCTGATAAGTCTTTCTGTTGCTCACTCAGTTGTTCCTAAGATTACTCTGATGTCCAGAAGTTTGTGATAAATAGTCTCATACTAAGGACATATCACTGTTTGGAATGTGGTTGCTAGAACAGAATATTACTTTATTTCTTTTGCATGTAAACACTACCAAGTGCCCACACTCTGTCATCTGAATTACCTACTAAAAGTCATCCAAAAGTGGATACAAACTTTGACAAGCCCTTCTGGTCCAGGCTCACTGATACATTAACAACTTTATCATGTCTGTATGAAACATCAGGGTCCTGGGCTTTGAAAGACATCACAAGCTTCACTACTGAAACTGGTGGCCTTGATTGGTTTTTATGTTCAAGCATAGGCATCGATTGATGATCAGTCCCTGTGCTTATATGCCCAAGTTGATTATGCTGCAAATTGTCCTATTAACCATTTGAAATCACCCTTGTCTGACCAGAGTGTATGGTTGGATGGTGAAACCATCTCACAACGAGAGAGGCAGACATTGAGCTCTACTGAACTCCAACCAGCCACACCACTAATTCAGATTTGTGCAGTTAACTTTAAGGGTTTTCTGTATGTTTATGCAAAAATCAAACAAAAATAAGCAAATCTTTTTTGCTGAATCTGGCTGCCACAGGCAAGTCCTTCTTCTCTGCAGGACTCTCCCCTGTGAATGCACCTCCCAAAACACCATGGTCTTTGTCTTAATATGGTGAAGATGAAGTCATGAAACTGCCCTAGAAGCCTCCCCCACTGCACGTGGATGGAGGCTGAGATGTGCAATGGTGCAATGCTGACATGGTCCCCTCTGTGTGCACATGGCCAGGACACCTGGTTGGCACCTACCTGCAGCACTCTTAGCTAGATAACCACTTATTTCCCTCAGCACCAAAGGGACTGAAGCTGTAAAATGGAAAGACAGTCAGGAGGAATGCAGACATCTGGGGAAGATCCCCCCCAGCCAGCAGTTTGAGAATGAAAAATACAGGCTGTCTGGTTTAAAGCCACTGTCCTGCTCTTAGGCAGCTTTCCTCCCTGGGTACCTGTGCTACACAACAGCCCTATGGAGGGTGATATTATATGTTCACCCTCTACCCTGTTATTTCTGGCTGCTTAAGCAGCAAAGGACCAATATCCTGTTCAGCTCTGCTCAGCTGGTGGAAGAGAAATCGGTGAGCGATCGCTCTGCAGCTCACTCCCCACACCTCTCCTCCTGGTGTGGCACTGCTGCTTTCTGACAATGATTGATGACTTGTACCAAGCCCCTGTTACCAGGGACTGAATGGCTATTTCTTCGTGAGCTCCCCGTTATCATGCCAACTCTACGAGCTTGGAGGGTAGAAAGCTTATCCTCTGGAACAGACTTTCCTGTCTAAAACACCTCCTCTTTTCTCCTGTGATTCACTTTTCATTTATCTTTATTGGAAAGCTGGTGTTTCTACATTACAAAACGAGAGCCATTTGAGGCTCTCATTTCTGGAAAAGCCAGCCATGAACACCCAAGAAATGAAAAGCCAACACTCCCACCAGCATATTAGCTGGTTTTAGACTACAGTTAATGACTTGTCAATCATACATAATTTCACATTAAATTTCTTTTACATTTAAGGCACAGTGAACTGAGCAGTGGTGTACATATCCATCACCTAGTTTCCATCAATAATTAAGAGCCTCTGTTCACCCTAAAGGGGTGTTTTCCAAACCAGATTGACATGTACCAGGCAGACTGTCTCTCCAGACAGTATTTCCACAAAAACTGATTCACACCTGAAACACAGAGCAGACACACAGCCACCTCTCTATTTCTGGGTACTGGAAAAACACTCAGGTTTTGATTTGAAAGGGAGCTTCAAATTGAGCAGCACCAAGTACTTCAGACAAGACAGGAAGTCAGCTAAGGGACTAAAGAATTTCATTCCCATACTATCCAGCACCCCACAGAGGAGCCACAGAAAGTGCTTGTGCCCTCTCCAGCTTCTCACCCCAATGCTTGGTGGCAACTGTGTTGAAAATCTTTGTTCCCTTTTGCATTGTATGCCATTGTCTAGTTTTCAAGTTCATATCTAAAGGGAACAATGAAGAACAAAGGTTCTGGGTTGGGCCAAAACATACTTGTCATGAAGTCACATCACTTGGCCTACAAATGCCATCACTTCATTTTTTGACACTCTATCTGGTCCAGCAGGGAACAGAGAAGAGCCAACACAGTCCTGGCAGGTTTAGGGCCACCCTGAATCATGAGTATCCAGAGGACTGGGAGGCAACTACACCTCCTGAGCAGTGTTTATCTTCATTAGTTTGGAATTTAAGCAGTTTTCTGACACTGTTTGTCTGGCTAATGAGGACCAAAAGATGATCAAGTTTACAAAGGATACACTAGGAGAAGCAAAGTAGAAAGCAGTAACTCTCACTCTATTGCTACATCCTGCTAGATCTAAGCCTTAAAACCTAAACTAAACAGTGTTTGATGATGTATTCTGCTTAGCTCTAGCTAGCTAGATACTAAAATATTCTTAAAAGCAAGGCAGGGTGTGGGTACATGAGGTCAAATCATGTCTGTTTACACCACCTTTTAATTTAGCTGATTTGGGCTGAAAGGATTGCATTAGAGATGAACTCCTTAAGAGGTTTCTCTAAAGCAAGGAATTTTTAAAAAAATTTGAAAAGTTTAAGGCCTCCTAATAGATGTGACTATTTTTCTACGTTTCTGTCCTGGCTAAAAAATAATTATGGAAGCAGCAAAACTCTATTTCTTCTAGTAATGAACAGTAAAAGCTTGTCTGAGGGGAAAAAAACCCAGTGATTAGATTTTGTGTGTTACTTCCAAATGTAAAGCCATTTTGCTTGAGACAATATTAAGATGCTAAGATGCAGTGTTTGATCATTAATTTTGGCTAACACTACACATTAGTGTTGCTGCAGTCTTAGACTTTTTTTCTTCTCCCCTGGTTTTAGACAGCCTTAATCATGCTTACAGCCGTTTCTAATTGCTGAATCCTATCACTCTCCACCTTCTCTAAAACCGCCCGCGGCAAAAGAAAGAGTGAAGATTAATGACAGACGTGTAATTAGAAGAAAACGTAAAGATCTGGTGTTAATCATTCCGAAATAATTTGATAAATATGAAATCCTGAAGAGCTCTCCGAGTCAAAGATGATAAAACGAGCAGTGGAGCACAAAGCTGAGCACATTTACATGTACCACACTCCTTGCAGCTGGAAGGAGAGAGCTCACGAGTGTGTGGGCATGCAAGGGAGGCTTTATTAACATAATGGGATTCAGCATGGAAGACCATCTGTTTTAATTGAGCCAGCTTATTCGTACAATGCTTTGCTCCACTAATCTTGTTTAGATTAATGTTAATGTCCTATTAAAAGGTAGTTTATCATCCCACAATACTGAGTTAAAGTGATCGCACCCGTAGTAATACTCTCAGCTCTCGTGGAGGCAGAGAGCTCACTCATTACCAAGCTATTGATCATCTTACAGCACAACTAGTAAGGCTAGGAACTTTGGTTAAAAGTAACCAGAGGTCTTTTGGCAGGTGAGGGTAAAGACACAAATAAATAGCTTTTATTTAATTAATTTAAAATACAAAAGAACTCAGCCTGCCAAATGAGTCTCAGTTACGCCACTGGATAACTACGGGAATGATGCTTTAGTTAGCATCTCCTTTTGGGTTGTAACAGAGAAAGTAAGTGTCAAACTGGGATGGGTTTCTCTCCATTTCTTTTCTTCCCATGTCACAGCTTCTCACCATAACCTTTGGTCTATCCTTAGAACTTGCTTTTAATGAGAAAGCAGGAAGCTGAGTGCTAGCTGGAAGCACACCTATCATTAAAAATGCAGACACAGGGCAAGTCAGAAATGTGCAGCAAAGGACCTTTTTTATATGGATCTAAAACCCTCAAATTGTAGGAGACATTAGTATATCCTGAAAGATTAACTTTCTTTCTTTTTCTTTTCCAAAGATGACAGAATCTGAAAGTGAACTTCTGCATCCTCCAAGGCTGGAGAATATTCCACCTAAAAGTTTTGGTTATTATTTTGAGAGGTGATAAGTAATATTTTTAAAAACAAAATCATGTGCCAGCCAAGAAATGAATCATTCCATTGTGGTTTGAGGGTTGGGTGTTGGAGTAGCAAAAATGGATTACAACCTACTAGATTTACAACAAAAATAGGACTATAATCAGAAAAATAAATTCTACACCTGAGTTGGGTCATATCCAGCGACAGAGTTTTCTTCCTTCAA
>NW_008693086.1:200596-243332 GCF_000695815.1 Acanthisitta chloris | reverse complement strand
CATGTTCATAAATGCCATCTTGACCTGCTTGAGCCCAGGTTCAAGCCCCTGGTGAGGATCATACCTTCTGCCTGTCCTTCCCACCACACCATTTTGCTTCCTTGGTGTTTGTTTTGGTGTTTGTTTTGTACAGCTCCTAATGCTATCATGTCTACAACTGCAGCTGTTCTATACCACTGCAGCACAAATAAAGTAAGGAAAGAAGCAACAAATGCAGCCCCCCCTTCTCCTCCCCAAATTTCAAGCATGGCTTGAAAGAGTCCACTTAGAATTTTTATTTCCTAAGGGAACATTTTATAATTACATTTTGGACATAAGAACAAGGAAGATGAAGGATACCAAGAGAAGATGAAATATATGTGAAGGAATTCTTCACATGCCATTCTAAAAACAATAATCTCTCAAAGCAATAATTCAAGGGAGATTTCCTCCCTGAATACCCAAACATGCCAATCATTAATTACAATTCAGAAAAGCTTTGCTGTGACAGAAAAGTATCACCATTCCCTCTCTGCAAAATTGGGAACCTGAGAAGGAGAAAAGTTAAATGGTTCATCCAGGAAAGCCCAGCTGACAGTTGCCAGACTGCAAAACACACCAAGCAACACTGGATGCTTGTTCTCACATTGGCTATGGGGATGTCAGCAGCTCCCCACTTTAGCCCAGGGTAGGTTTTAAGTTTCTCAATAAAACTAAACCTGAAATTTGCCCATGCACTGAGCTTTTGAAAAATCCCACCTGAGCTGACTCCAAAATACATGAATTATGTCGGACACAAAGGCATAGTCTCATTAAAGATCCACAGTCCAAGATGAAACCCTCTCTGACTGGAGTACTCCAGTGAAAACAAGACCAGCTGAGGATGCATGAGTATGAGCCACAATTTTTCATGGGAATGCTGGAAGAGACTTAAACGAACCCCTTAATTTGCGGAGTGGAATTGTTAATGTTTCCCTTGGAAAGATAAGATGCATTTCTACCTCTAATGAGCAATATCCATCCATAGCTAACGAGCCACACAACCTCAGATCGAACTTTGACAACTTCACAAGGGAGATGCACAAGCCAGAGATTACTCTGGAAAAGTTGATAGTGATCAGGGTTAGAAACCACTGATTTCCTAAGCATTTGTCAAGCACCCCAGGCTGTGTCCAACACGCTGAAATCACAAGTGACATCTCTGCCCCCATCTTTTTTCATCATTTATTGTCCTTTCCAAACAATTTCTCATGCCAAGCACCATCTCCCCAGCCTGGCTGTGCCCACCCTTCCCCCCTCAACCCATCCCTTTTGCAGAACAACTCTGGACCAGGGATGCAAGGGACTTGCCTCATTGGCAGCTTGTTTTTTAGGGCATTTGCCAAATCTTAGGACAGTTGCCCTGGCATAGAATGGAGACCTGCTGGGATCTGTATTGCACAAAGTTCTGCATGAAGTTACAAGTTTTGCCTCCAAACCCTTTTCTTCTTTGCACTGAACCCAAGAGAAGGGACCAGGGAGAGGCAGACAGGGAATGTGAAAATGTTGGGACAGTGTGAAAATGCATGGGAAGTGTGAAAGGACAAAATCATCACTCTTAAAGAATCACACTTAGCTGACAATTAACTTCCATACACTATTGTATTCCGTATCAGCTGTATCCAACACTAACGTGTTCATCAGACTTTTCTTTAGGCTGAAGTTACACTGTGCAGCACATTTTCAGCAGGGTGGGCATGGACCTGCCTGGCCTTCTGCTGGGCTATATGGGAGAGGAGAAATCAAATCACCTAATGGTGTCAAACTACCTTTGCATGTTTCCTTAGATTCCCTGGCTACTACCCACATTTCCACGTACAGAGGGGAGGGAAAGCTGTTCCTCCAGCACCAGCAGGCTCTGGGGTCACTGTCCTCCAGTGACAATGCTGAATGATGTGTCTGTGGGTGGACCAGGTGAATGCCTGTACTGACACAGAAGGCACAAACCTAACCACCTTCTTTAGTCAATAATGCAATGCAGAACGTGACTGGCATTTTTTCCTCTCAAGGCAGCTAAGAAATGCATTCAGGAACCTGTGCCTAAGCTGCATGGGCTGTTAGCCAATGTGCTGTATCTACACATGACAAATTATGCATTCATCCATTGTTTGAAAGTTTGGAATTCACTGTTGGTGGTAAACTTTTTACTAGAACACACAGATGGTCCTGCCTGATCTTGTTAATGAAAAACTCTCACACAGCTACAAAAACAGACGTGATCATCTGTTTTTCAACATTCTGAAAAAAATCTACAGAGGTGTAAGGTGCTATACAAATGAGAATAATTAGCTTGTGCCATCTGTGGACATTAAAAAAACCAGAGTGTCTGTATTCCTGTGTTTTATAATGATAAGCATTATGTCTCCAGCAAAGTACATACTTAATATCTTTTCAATTTATTGTGACCTTCTGCTTGGATTTACTTAAGGAACTACAATACTAGCTGTGCCTCACACCTTTCTCACCTTATAATTAGCAAGTAATATAAAATGCTATAAAAAAGTAATAAGTCTGAAGCTCTCTGACAATTCACTGATTAATTCTTAAGATTTTGAAGTACGTTGGAACATCCTTAGCTAAAACATCAATTTTATCCAGTTTTCAGCACCGCTAACGAGCGTTGGTGCGTGATCAAGTCTCACAGCTCACTCACAGAATTGCACCCCTCAGCCTTACATGGCTTGATGACAGTGTCTTTCAATCCAAGTCCAGTGGTGAGCTGTGCTTTGCACGTGCAGTGCTGCCTGGGCTCTAAGGCAGGAAGGACACAACACTGCAGCAGTCTGGGAATGGATGCACTTAGCATCCGATGAGGAATAGCAAATATAGATGAGTGCCTTAGAGGGAAAAAAGGAAAAATGATCAGCATCCAGGACTGGATTGCACCTGGTTGTGTATAACATCCCCTGGAGGCATTTAAACACACTGAGGGTGCAGAGCTTCTATTCCTCAGCCTCCAAAAAAAATGAGGAGTGACTAGGAAGGCTAGTCTTGAGTGCTGTAGCTGCTTGTTTTCACAGTGCTCTCACCATGAGGGGAGAGATGATCATTTTTGCTGCAAAAGGAGTAGAGTCTTTTGCACAACAAAATGAAGAGCACATTAAACAGCAGTGCACAAGCTGACACTGGCTGCCCTCAAGCTGAAGACCTGAGTAAGAAAGAGGAAACCCAGTGAGGAGGCCTGAGAGTGGAACCCCCATTCCCAGGGTCAGGAACACTCAGAGAAGCTGCTCCCCCAGTCCACACAGTGGGCACTGGTATGAAATATATCCTCCATGCACCTTCTCTCTCTGAGGTGTGTTCTCAAACACGATCATATTAATATGTTTCGTTTCACATTAAGTGAAATCAAAGAACGTGCAGTGGGCAAATGTTAATTCCATCTTCTCTCTCTGTGTTCTCAAACACGATCATATTAATGGGTTTCGTTTCATATTAAGTGAAATCAAAGAATGTGCAGTGGGCAAATGTTAATTCCACAGAGTGCTGAGAGCTGGAACACTGTTGCCTTAGAGCCAAGCAGAGTATGCACTGCTGCCAGTGCCATTCCTAGTGCTCTTCCACTCATGAGCTGCTCCTACATTATTCACACATGTGTTCTCAAACACGATCATATTA
This sequence comes from Acanthisitta chloris, assembly GCF_000695815.1. Classification (NCBI taxonomy): domain Eukaryota; kingdom Metazoa; phylum Chordata; class Aves; order Passeriformes; family Acanthisittidae; genus Acanthisitta; species Acanthisitta chloris. The sequence continues at coordinate 239,696 of NW_008693086.1, read as the reverse complement.
ATGGGTTTCGTTTCATATTAAGTGAAATCAAAGAATGTGCAGTGGGCAAATGTTAATTCCACAGAGTGCTGAGAGCTGGAACACTGTTGCCTTAGAGCCAAGCAGAGTATGCACTGCTGCCAGTGCCATTCCTAGTGCTCTTCCACTCATGAGCTGCTCCTACATTATTCACACAGAGGAAAAGGCAGACAGCTTTCAGTCTCCAAACCACTATGGAAACCTGCTACTCTTCTCAACAGCACACGGAGCTCCAAAATAGACCTGAGCAGTGGGTCAAGAAATGCTATGTTTTATTTATTATTTGATGCTTTATCATTATTTTGTTAGATGCTGCCAGCAGACCCCAGGGCTACAATGCAAGATCCAGCCCATAATCGCTGTGCCCTGAACAGCCTGACACCTAGAGAAGATTAAAATCCAAAACACATCCTGTGCTCACCTCGTAATCCTGGCATGGACACCCACAGCTGCAAATATACAGATGCATAGTCCTTGCTCTCTTATCTGTTACATGTTTTAATACCAGCAAAGGTCTATCTCTGTTCATATTTGACAGCTGAGTGAGGGAGGAGACAGCAGCCACTGAAAGCATTTTTAATTGAGTAGTCTCCAATCTCGACACAATTTTGTGGTGTAACTCATTTAAAAAGCACTCTGTACTTTCTGGGGTTTATTTTATTTATTTGTACTTTCTGATTTGAGCTACTGCTATATTGACTCACTTACTGTCTTTAAAGCATTCATAGATTTATCTATTACAGATGGTTAAAATTAAAAGTGTGAATAGGCCAGGCCCAGCTTGTAACATCAAATCCTCATTTATTTTCTTAGGGACACAGGTGAGTTTGTCAGTCTTTGCTGCCAGTCCAAGGACTTGGTGATGCTGAACATTCTAAACTTTGTTTCCTTCAACTGAACCTTTCCTTTCTATTCCTGAAATACCTCCAATTTTCCCTCCTCTTGATTCTTTTTGTTTGTATAGCAAATGTCTGCTGAAGCTTTCAGAGTACCTGCCTTTACTTTTACTGCTGTACTCATTTAAGCTGCAGCATCTCCTAATTAATTTATTTTAAAATGGTTTTTTTTTTTCCAGACTCCCACTGGATAGAAAGCAGCATAACTCTACTCTGAGATGACTTGGAAGAGCCTGCATGCATTGTTATCTCCTAAGTGCACTCTGAAGTCAAATCAATTCACAACGTCATGTTCACAAAATGGGAAATGATAAGAAAAGAATGAGTTCTGTTAGACAAATTACCAGCAATTCAGTGTGGTGCTTTAATGTCATTCCTGTTCTTCAAGGATGTCACCGAATGCACCAGGCAAGCAAAATGCCCATATGAAATTAAGACACTAAAAGTAAATGTTTGCTCCTGTGTTGTAAAGAACCTCATAAACGTCAGAGGTTTTTATTTCACGTACATCACAGCTCGTAGAGACACAGGAAACATTTGATTCTAATGGGAAACTGATGTTCCTTTCAGCACTGTGGTGCCCATTAGTACCTGTCTGAGCAATGTTCTCCTGCCAGTCTGAGCAGCCCAACACACCAGCTGACTAGGACAGGACACACACACACACCATTTAGTTCTGTGTTGTTTGAAGTGCCAAGGGAAGAGCATTCACATACTTCTCAAAAACAAGGTGCGAAGTCTTGTGTCCCTTAACACTGTTAATCCACCAGTCACACAAAACCCTACTCATTATATTACCACATACAGCCCTGAGTCCCCCAACTTTCCATCATCTTCATTTAATTCCTGTCTACTCAACAGAAGTGTAATCTGGAATTCACACACAACCAGGAGCAAAGGAGAGATGGGGAAACACATGCCTGGGGTACAGCGAGGGTCTGCAAGCAGAGCAGAAAAGGATGCTGAAGACAGTGATTGAGCTCATCACTTTGCTGCTCCATTCATTCCTGACATTTTGGGGTACCTGAGTATTTTGGGGTGCACCAACTGCATTAAGATTGGCCAAAGACTATTACCCTGCACTGTGATTTAAGCTGGATACTGCCAGCATAAAAAGGGTATATCTTGCTTTCTCAGCATCTCCTGGTTCCAGGCAATGCTGTAAAAGCCCAGTGCAACCACACGAGGCCAGATTGCCAAAAGAGACCAGCATCTCAGCAGTTTCTGCTGAAACACAGGTGAAAAATAACTAAGGGCATGGTATCAGAGATGCTTCACTCCCATTACAACACACACAGACAGATGGTCAGCCCCCAGTGACTCCAACCTTGCTGTAAACTTGGTAGCTTTATTAGGTGATTCAAAGAAGGCTCCATCCTTAAAAATCTGGTTTCAGCCATGAGAAGGCAACAACTGAGCATCTGACCCCAGGCACCTTTGAAAATGAAGGCTGATCCCTTCTCACAATCCAAGCATTATCCTGGGGAGAAAGAGAGCAGGGAAGCATTCTGGCAGAAGATCAGCCTGCTCAAAGGCACAGTCCCCTTTGGAAGAGGGAAACGCACACTCACGTGGTCTGTTTTTCACTCTTGGAAATGCTAACAAGATTTTTGTGTTTGGTTTTTGCCTTTACATGAGTCAAATCAAAATTAAGGGATTTCCATGTGTGATACTGAACACACACTTTTGCATCAGGGATTTGTGTTTTGTAAATTATACCCTTTAGCCATATCACTAGTCATTAACCTAATTTAAATTTCAATAAGGAGATTCTCCAGTTTTGTCATTAAAATTAACTAACTCCTCACTGCACAGATACAATCGGGAGGGTGAGGTGAAAGGATATCACCGAGTCTGATTAAACCCACTTTTTATTCTGCAGCTCCTTGTACTCCCCTGCAGTGATACAAAAGCATCTCCCAAGTGACTTCCCCTAAGTGATGGGTAAGATGTCACAGTATCCCTGCAGTGTCTCAAAGGCCACGCAGTGCCTGCTGTTCCTGCTAACTGCTGTCTGTCATGTGCTGCAGAGGTTTATACAGAGGCTGCTGGGATCACCTCACAAGTGCTTTTCTAGACTGTGTTCAAATGCAGAAGGTCATTCCAGGAGTTACCTGTGCCCGTAGCAAAGGTAATCCCTGCGAACAGATCTGATGGCTCACTGTGCCAGCCTGTTGGGTATCTGTGGTCTGAAGTTATGTGATCCTCAGAAGTTTGTCATCAGAGCATGCAATGACCCCCTTGACTGCTCACTGCTCCCCTGAGCGCTGGGGATGCAGCTGGAGTTGGGTAAAGGAGTAGGGAAAAGTTTCATCTGTCAGGAGCCAATGGGACAGACAGGCTTTTGTAAAAAAAAAAAAAATCAGTAAAGAGATGCTGCCAGATCCAGAAACATATAGGACAAGAAAATGTGCAGAGTTGGGATGGGAGAGGTGTCCCTGGGGTTCAGTGATGAACACAGAGCTGAAGCACAGAGCTCTCCAGTTCCCAGCAGCAGCACTGGCACATGAGATGTGCTGCAGCTTGGGAAGAATTCAGCATAAATCAGGACAGAGAGAGGTCCAGCTCCTCTGCCAATTTGTGTCCTGCATTTCCAGACCAGTGGGGGAAAAAGCCAGAGGAATTTCCAGGCTGATTTGCCTTGGAGCATATTCTTCTAAAATTTCTCCTTCCAGAAGTAGCACTGGAGTCAAGAACAGCCAGCAACAACTACCAGAGTGAGTGCTGGGAGCAAATACAAAGACTTTTCTAGGGCTTCATCTAGGAAAAACTTCTTCTCTACAAAAGTACATCCCAGAACTAACTGAAGTGACTCAGATTTTATGGATCCTGATGATGTAGTAAAAAATGAACAGGATTGTTTATTTCTATATTATGCATATAGAAATCAGGTGAGAGAGGAAGCTGAAAAGAAATGTTATTTTAATTGGATTTTCTTGTTCTTTTGTTATCCTCAGCACCTCAACAGTGCCTGCAGTACTTAAAATCTTCTGGGACTTAAGAAAGCTCCATTTCTTTGATTCCATTCTCATTTGAAACTTATATGAGCAATATTATTGGTACACGAGAAAAACTCTATGTACAAGAGTATGTACATATGGGACACCCTGTGCTAACTGGTGTAGGGTAAACCTGCACCACACAGCCTGCAACAGATGTAACCCAGGAATTCTAAATTCCAATCAAATGAATCCTAAGATTAATTGCAAAATCCATCAAAGTACTGTGGGGAAAAAGTGGTAAACTGTACATAAACATTCAGGGACTTTTGCAAATTCCTGTTGCCTATAATTAGATTTACTGAATGCCATCAAATCTGAGGCTCCAGTGCAAACATAGACAGTTTCTGTTGTTTTAAGATGCATACACAGATACATGAAATGTGTCTAATTACCAACAGTTGTTTTGTTTTCCTGTTTAATTTCAGCAGCACAAATCCACTCGGCGCTCGAGTTTCATGTACACTGGAATAATTAACTGCAAAAAAATCTCAATGTCTACAAAGTTAAAAAGTAAAATACAAAAACAGAAAATAGTCATAAGCACTTGATGAAGCTGTTTTGCCAGAAAACTCAAGGTAGGGATTGTGGTGTCTATGTATCTCATATAATCTATATCCAGATTCATTAAACTCTCATCTTTACCCTTCTCATTACAGAGAAATACAAACAAAAACCCTTAATCCTGCAATTTCATCCAGGTGAAGAGTTTGCACAAAGCCCTTCCAGGTGTAGCCAGGCCTGGCACCTGCAACAGCTCTGAAGCCTGCAGAACCAAAATAAATCATTTCCAGCCACAGGACCTTTGGGGAAGTGTCACCAATTTTCCCCAAATCTCCAACCCTCTTTTTTGAGGAGGAGTTCTAAAGATTTTGGAAAGCAAATTCACCTTCCCATATGCAGCCACATTACACAGACAGATTGCCTAACTGACAGGGAGACAGCAGAGATGCTGCAGTGAAGATCTCACCCTGTGCTCCACATTCTGCTTTCCTACCAGACAGGCAGTGAAGATCTCACCCTGTGCTCCACTCTCTGCTTTCCTACCAGAGAAGTATTCAACTCATCAGCATCTGCAAAAGAGATGCTGAATCTCCATCCAGAGCTACAACAATGCAAGACTTGCAGCCCATGTCTGCATCCATGTGTTGGAATGAATGCATTAACACTCTGAGTACACAATTATGTATCATTTTAAGACTAAAGTCACAGGATGCTTAAATACCAATTATGTATCATTTTAAGACTAAAGTTACAGGATTGCTTAAATATACACACACACCCAGCAACACCTTAGGAACAAAATTATAGGTGACATTCTTCACCCCTAACTGCACTATGCAAAGTATTTCCTAAACTTGAAGAAAGAAGACACTAAACTGGTTAGGAGTTGAAACAATTTTAGAATTAACCAGAAAAGTTTTTGTTATTGTTGGTACTTGCATGTTAAATTTAGAAGAGTAAATCATGTAATTGAAGCCTTGACATAAGAAGTGATTATGTTCAAATGTAGCTTCCATGCTGTGAGAAAATACAGAGGGATGATTTCAGATTCCTGTATTTAAATAATATTTAAATCCATGCATTTTAGAAACACACTACAGAATACTGTATGAAATGTCTTTTTAATAAATTTGTTCTGTACGAGATCTCTGTATTCCAAAGGAGGATGACTAAATCTTCTCTCTATTGCCAGAGCAGGTCTAACTGCCAGACAATTTCTGCTGCTTTCTTTTTCTTATCTTTTCTCCTTATTGAAAAGAATCAGCACTGCTGAGTTGAAGTAAACTGATAGCTGCACAAGATAATTTTTTTATAAAACATTTATAATTTCATATTGCATTAATAGGCTTAACATAATCTCTTAGACTTTGTTCTAAATTATACCCTAAGGGAATTAGAAGCCTAACTCACCTTGACTTTCCATTGTATTTTGAGTCTAATTGGTTTAGCATCTTTTGAAAATTCGAGCTTTAATTATTTGTTGCATTGGTTCTTAAAGTTACAGCTGAGTAAGAAAAGGGAATAAAGAGCTGCTTATCCCACTTTCTAGGCAGGGTAACAACTATGCAAGTGCATCAGTTGAGCCTCTTCTAGAGAAGCACCACAGTTCCTCCAGTTTCCAGGTTGGGAGATGCTTGGAGCCATGACTAGAAGAATGAGGCTAATCAGGTGTTAGTCCAGAGATGTCTGAACAAGTTTACCAGATTCCCATTTCCCCTATGCCTACAAACTCTGGTGTCCATGTGACTTCAGATTTGTCCAGAACCAGACACTTTCAGCCAACCACAAAAGACTGGCATTTATTTATCACCCATAGCAGGACACCAGGATCAGGCTGTGACTCAGTATAATCTATATTGCTTTTCTACTCCTTCTCCTGACCTCAATTTCAAAGACAGTCAAAATGAGACTGGATCCCAGAGTGGTAGGTAAGGTGTAGACACATCATAGGGTGGCCTCCAATTTTTTCACAGACAAAAAGCTATAGGTTAAACCACTTCTAAACAGATGAGGTGTAGGGTGAAAGATGGAAAGGTTTGTATCACAGATAAGAACTGGATGGAGGCTGTTAATGTGACTTACACCTGATTTGCTAAACTAAACATTAGGATGGGGATCAGGTTGCAAAAATTGGTCCTGGGATAAAATATTTTCCTACTTTATCTACCTAGTGAGAGCCAGACTGGATCAGCAGGGACTGAAAGCTGGTGCTGGGTGAGTCCCCTTTGATGGTGGCTGCCAATGTGGAATTACAGCTGGCTCTGCTGGGAAGGCTTCCAAGCTCGGCTGGAACTAACTGGCAACTTTGCAGGCAGTTTCATTTGCTCATAACATGCTAAGCAGAGAAATAATATGAATCAACTATACATAAATGAGGTGGTTTGTAACCAAAAAGGAGAAATCAAAAGAAGAACACACTCAGAGGTGCCTGCCCCTTTGGGTTATTCCAGCAAATAGCCAGGGCATCTATCCATAAATGCAGCTGGAGTCTAATTTCAGTCTTGTCTTAAATAATGGCACATTCACGTATTTCACTGGCATTATTCCCAACTTACATTCCAGTAAATTGTACCATCTCCATTCCCTGTCTCCTTCCAAGAGCAGAGTTACCACAGGTTCAGGGCTACAGAAATCCCTACAGAGGCTACACTTCTTGGTCAGTCCTATCTCTACACCTGGGAAAATGGATGCTTGCCTAAAGCACAGGCTTGAAAATCCAGGTTGGACAATTTTCCTTAAACAGAAACAATATTTTCTGTCCCACTCTCACATCCCACAGCACTGGGTAAGAGGAACTGTTACCTGGGGATGATGTAAAGGTGGAGCAAAAGGTCAGTCCTGTCCTACTGGGTATGAAATTAAGAGAACAGACTGGAGATGGGCAGGGAGAGATGGGTAAGGGAAGAGGTTGGAAAAAGAGGATAGATTTTATCAGTATGCATTTTTCCCCCTTAAATCTTATAAAATGACAATATAAAAGTGCTTTTTATTCATTCTTAAATTCCACATTTTCATGTCTTCTAGATCATCATTGCATATTTATGTACTGGCTTCTATGTCTGCCTGGTTACTTTGCCTCTAAACTTACAATAGCTCAGATCTCCTGAGAGAATAAAACACATTGATCCTAAAATATACAGTTCTGAATACAGTTTTTAGCAATATTGGCATCAGAGAACATCTGTTTACTTTGAGTTAATCACGATTAATATTTTAGCTTCTGTCTGGCTAAAACACCCACCTATGTGAAGCAGTTTGCTTCAGCTGTGAGGATGAAATCTTTAAGCAACATAATATTAAACACATACTAAATTTTTGACAGGGTTGTATCAGGGTAATGTATGATTAAGACTGACTGCTTTGCTTCCTAGTCAATCTCATCTCAACATCCTGAAATTACTCAGGCTATGCTGAGCACACACACAGCCATGCAGTGGCATTTTTGTACAGCCAGTCAGTGTGGCCTCATGGACACCTTTCCAGGGATGTAAAGAAAAGTTGAGTCATATTTGGAACTTTCCTTCAACTCTCTATGTTAACAGTAGAGATGACACAAGGCAACTGAGGGCAGACAGGGAACTCTCATGGCCTCACTGCCTGTTTTCTCTCAAGCAATCCCTGCCAGGCTTATGGAGAATTCCATGAATTCCTCCAGGCAGGTACCTATCATTAATATGGGCAATCTGGAGGAATGATTTCAAAGCCTTAAATTCCTGCTCTCGGAAAACACGTCTGTTTTGATCTTTCTATGCAGCCAACCAGTAAAAATGTTGCACATATTTTCTGCACCTATCCAAAGAAATTTATCTTTCACACCCTACTTCATGCCATATGTTGGAAGCTGAAAGAATGAAGGATTTAGCTGTCAGTCTCTGAAGGCAGTACAGGCCCTCTTCCAACTGCACACGGCGTCAGATCTCAAAGTATGACATTTCACTTTAGCTTCTGTCAGCACTATCTGCAGTGTATCACTGGTGCACTGTTGAAAATATTCTTGATAGGCAGCTCATATGCACTGGATAAAGTGCTCATTAATCTTGTCTTTAAAGTACTGAGAAGTTGGGTGGGAAATTCTGAAGTGAATGCACTCAGCTCCTGCACGGAGCGGATGTTTCCACTGTATTTCCCAGCCAGCAAAGGGAGTGTTGGAAAAGCTGCCTCTGAAGTGATTTCATCTCTGTTTGTTTGCTTTAGGTCCATTTTTTTCCTTAAGGAAAATCTCCTTCCTCCCAGGGAGTTTTGTGTTGCCAGTGGGGCACAGCCACCGCCACCACCCGAGTGATGCTGCAGAGCACAAACTCCTGCTGGGTACCAGCTGGGGAAGGGTTTTGCCATCCCCACATCCCTCTGTGGCACTGGCACCTGCAGCTGGTCAACAGCCTCAGGATACAACCCTTGGCTCACAACAAACAGAATTAATGTTCTCACTGACACAGTGGAGGTAAATTTTGAAAGAACACTTTTGAGCCGCCTGGAGAAATGCAAGCATGGGGTGATTTTACAACTGCTCTTCCCTCCGTGCTTGAATATTTTGCTGTTCAGCGGGAATAGTTCAGTCTGCAAGAACCTGGTTCTCTGACAAATATCTTCAAAATGTTTCCACAAAACAAGGACACTTCATGAAACATTTAATGAAAATATGGATTTTTGCTTGTTTTTAATCCCTTCCCTATTAATAAAAGATTGGGTTTTTTAAAGATTCACTATTTATTTTTCTCCCTCTGCAACCTAATACAGCAGAAACAGGCAGTAGGTGAGGCATTTGCCAACAGCAACAAGAAAACAATAAAATGAAACAGAATAATAGCCTGACTCCTTCTCCCCCACAACCTTCCTGGGCAGAAAATGTATGATATGAAATTCATTTTGACAAGAGACTATCAATCACTTCCTCCAATTTGATATTAAGGCTAAACTATTTTATGCTTTTATCAGTGTCCATAGAAGAGAATATGGTTTCACAGCACAACACACTAAATACTTCACTAACAGCTGAAAAACTGCATTTTATAATAAAGCCAAATCCATGGCTGGGATGAAATCTTCCAGCTTAATTCCATCAAGAATAAAAAGCCAAAGAAGAGAACAAATCTCTAAGAGGCCAACCAGTCTCACAGATTTATACAGTGATACCAACAATAAAATAATTGAATGACATTTATTTTAGCTTCATTAATCTTTGTACTCTGCAAATATCCCTACACAAGGTAGTTATGTTGGTTAAATACTGGCATGTCCACTGCCTAAGCACCACACTAGACAATGACATAAACCTGCAATGATCAGCTGCTGTAGAACCTGCTGAAGTCTCAAAACCTCTTAATTTCAAATCAAGCTTGTAGGAAAGTGGCTACACCAATTCCAAGTCTACCTGAGGTCCTGCAGGAGACATGCAGAAAGATATTCTTTGATTCATTCACAGAGAAGTATGAATGAATCAAAGAACTTATCCAGAGATGTTCCTCAGACTCCATTCATTCTTATGAAACAGCAGCACAGGCTCAGCATCCCACTCTCACTAGTGCCTACGCCTTATTTTCCCATGGGAAAAGCAAGTTTTGGTCTACAGTCTGACTATTCACACTTATTAACATGCAAAAACATCTAGGCCATGATTTCACACGGATGTAAAATCCTAAAGCACGTACACTGTACTAGGGGACATCTCTCAGCAATAACATTCAGCCACAAACTCTAACAGCTTAGTGTTAACTCCCCTCTGCCAAATACCTTAACACATAGATCCTTCACAACCCATCTGCTTTGGAAAAATCTGGCAGAGGAGAAGATCTGGCAGCGCCTATGAGCTATGCCCTACGGCACACAGAGGATTCTTGGGAATAAATCATGGACAGCAGGTTCTCCAACAGAAATGTCCTGTCCCCCTGTGCCAGCTGACTGACAGCTTAAGCCTTGTGGCTGTGCTGTGGCTCTACCAGGAGGAAAATGATCTCCAAGTCTTTGCTGAAAAACACTCCACTTTCACTCCTATCTAGCCTTAGCAATTTCTAGGTCCCAAGACCATATGGCAAGAATAATCACTGGGCTAGCAATGGTCTCAAAAGTGCACTAGTAAAAAGGAAAGTGTGTATGCAGGAAACACATCTCCTCTGAGCCAGCTGTGCTGTGGCTCTACCAGGAGGAAAATGATCTCCAAGTCTTTGCTGAAAAACACTCCACTTTCACTCCTATCTAGCCTTAGCAATTTCTAGGTCCCAAGACCATATGGCAAGAATAATCACTGGGCTAGCAATGGTCTCAAAAGTGCACTAGTAAAAAGGAAAGTGTGTATGCAGGAAACACATCTCCTCTGAGCCATTGCTCATCACTAGCTCCAGAAAGAAGGCACACAAGGTCTGAACAACCTACTCCTTTCACTCCTATCTAGCCTTAGCAATTTCTAGGTCCCAAGACCATATGGCAAGAATAATCACTGGGCTAGCAATGGTCTCAAAAGTGCACTAGTAAAAAGGAAAGTGTGTATGCAGGAAACACATCTCCTCTGAGCCATTGCTCATCACTAGCTCCAGAAAGAAGACACACAAGGTCTGAAGGCAAAAACCTACTCAATAAAACTCTTCAGGATGGAGCTTTGCCATACTTATCAGCTGTCTGGGACCATGGGAAAGGAAACATGGCACTTCAGGAGTACCAACAGACAGGGCCATGCTGATTAGAAAGAACACTTCAAATGACACAAAACATCTACTTACTCAACGCCAAATTACCACCCCATGACAATACTTGTGTATTGTGCCATATGCAAGAGGCTCAGACCAACCTGTGCATGGTACATGGGAGGCAAAGATTGAGACCTCACAATACTAAGTCCACAGAATGTCTGAATTTGGAAGTTTGGAACAAATACCACTTGACTTAGCCCTAGAGAAAGCAGGTGTCTAGTTTGGGTTCTACCCAAATAGCTAAATTGAGAGGAAAAAACACCAAGGAGGAGTTCTTTGGAAATGCACCTGTATGGTATGTGCATACCAGGTGGGTCCTACTCACCTAAGACAATTTAATTGTCCCCCACAAAATACACAGCTCTCTGCCATGTCAAAGTGTGTAGCTTCTCTTATCAGCACCTAAGCCATTTTCGGTGAAGCAGAACTGAAGTGTTTATGTGAAAGCTGCTTATGTGGCCAGTCACTCAAGAGTTCTCCCTTTAAAGTACCATGAAATAGGCACACTATTATGGGAATTAGGGACATTTCTCAACAGAGGCCAGCTGGCAATCACAGGGAGACCCTGCTGCATCTTCAGTGGGATTCTGCACATCTCTCCCTGACCCACCACACACATGGATAAATCCAGCACGTGTTGAAGGTTTGGCTCCAGAGGCAAACTCCTCTCTGAAGACCATAAAAGACCCATTGCAGTGCCTTTGAAAGGGAGAGCTCCACTGGCAGGAACGTTGGAGAAATCTTGGGATACTGAGGAATGTTTCATGAAGCTGCACTTGGTCCTGTCTAATGTTTTTGACTCACTACTCTTTTACATAGTAGGCACATATGGAAGTGTTAGAGTTTCCTCTGCAAAATTTAACTCACAGGGAAGGCTCTCTTCTGACACATTTCAAATTCCAATCAAAAAGTTGTAACTTGCTGCAAGTGTCACGTACAGTTTCCTATTAACCTTCCAGTGGCTGCCATCACAGCATGTTATATAGGAGACTCAGCTACATTTATTTCCCTGAGGAAGTATTCATACTACCACAATAGGTAAAGCTGGCTTGAAAAATCCTGAAAGAACCTGAAGTATAAAGGTCATGTGAAAAAGTTGCCATGAAGAATTTTGACTTCATCAAAACAAAACCTTACAGAAGGAATATTTAAATATTTCCAGCTGAAATTTTTCAGACAGACAGTCAAATGAGAAATTTCCACTCCTGCTTTGGGAGTGAAATTCCAAAATTTCTCCCACAATGGGTATTTCCAATTTTACTGTGCTCCTGCCTGAAGCTCAGTCTGCCCTCAAGTCAGTGAGAATACTGAAATCTGGTATATCCATATTAATAAATCTGTATATACATTAGAAAATGTGTGTTAGCAATGGCAATTTCCACCTCGGTGCACACCTAGGGAAAAGGGATAGATTCCCAGTTCTTTCCAGTCACTCAGCTGCACAGACAGTAAAGAAGGAAAAATCTCTCAGTACCCTGGAGGAGGCAGAAAATCTCCCAAGTTATTCAGCATTTGCATCCTTCCCATGCTCAGGTCACCAAGGCAGCTGGACCTGGTGCACCAGGCACCAAGCAAGGACAATCTTCCCGTGGCACCACGTGAACCTCAGTCTCCCATCCTAAGGATATGGATATTTTCCTCACCAAATGCTGGGAAACCTGGGGTTGAGACGTGATCCCATCTACACCTCAAGTGTTTCTGTAACTGTGAGATGGTTTAAAAACACCTTGGGAACACCTCACCCAGCCTGTCCCAGCAGCTCTAAGGGCTAAGCCAGAGGCAGTGGGGACCTTCAGCATGGAAGTCTTGGATATTTATCCCTCCCTAACTCTGTTGTGCTCCAGTTAGAGCAGCTACTGTCTTGTTTTCCAATATGACTCACCACAAATCTAGCAGCGAAGGCAGCACAGACCCTCTCTTTAGAATGTTTGGCATTATTTGTCATTTCTGTTGTGTTTCATACAAATTTCTCTCCAGAATGTGGTGGATATATTAATGATGGGGAAAGCTGCTGTTTTAACAGCAATACAGTATCCCAATAATGCTTTTGTTTCCAAGTATTTTCATCTCAAGACTACAATTTCAGGCAATTAAACATTTCCCCATCCCAGGCAAACAAGTAATTATTGTCACTTCTATCTAACAGACTGAGGATCTGGCAAACACCAGTTGCTGACTAAACCAAACTGGGAATGGGATGTTGGGAGTTGCTGCACAGGATCAAACCTGGCAGCAGTTTCTCCCAGCAAGCTGCTCCCTACCTGGGGTGGAGGAAGACAGGAGGGGGAAAAACAGTGGGAAAACTGGGCAATTTATCCTGACCCCAGGAACTGCAGATCAGCTCAGTTCCAAGCAGTTTCAAGCTGTCTTTTATTTATCAAGTGTGGTATTTCAAAGCTGTGAATGCTTCTCAGCCATTTCAATGCCATATTTCCCGTTGAAGATGCTCACTAAATTCTTAGTGTCAGTGACATCTTGTGGCAATGAACTCTTTGCTACAGCATATGGGAAATGCCAGCACGAGAGGGAGAGGCAGGAGCCCAGGGACAGGCAGAATTCCTGACTGCTGGCCCTGTTTGTCCCAAATAAAGCTCAACCCTGAGCAGTGTGAGCTTCTAACCCTGCTCAGGCTATAACCTAAAGGGCTATCCAAGTGAAAATTATATAGAGTTATCCCAAACCCCTTGAACTATACATGACTTTTCACATTTCTTGGCCTTTGTACCCCTTGAAAGCTTCTGAAGTCCATGTGAATCATCCCAAAATCTTCCCAGCTCAGAATGCAAATTGAGCATAAAATAAATTTAAACAAATTGTTTGAATTCCTAAGGACTCAAATAATTTTGTTTTCTCTCTCTCATTTTTTTTGTGTTCTTTCTTTTGTAGAATAAAAAGGGATTAGTGCATGTCCAGCTATCTAAACTGAGCTTTTTTTTAGGAAAAAAATGTTGACAAAGGAAAATGTATATTTTTATAGCTCTGAAATCCATGCAGAAAATAAGTACTTCTAAGATAAATACCGCAACTTCATAACTTCAAAAAGTATTTGATGAAACCAAATCAATTTTCTTTAGCTGCATTTCATTTCCTTCTGTTCTAATACTTTCTTTTTTAGACTTTCTTCCCTCACTTCGTGTTGTTGGTCTAGGAAGTCTAAAAAAACTCACTGAAAAGCCTATGGCTGATACACAGTTTGCTTAAGCAAGTGGGAATCTTCTTTACTTCGAGCAAATCTGAGGTCAAGACCTTTGATAGCCTTAACCAGACAGATATTTTTGCATTATGGTTGTTTCTCAAGCACTCGCAATGTTCAGCTTATTTACACATCTTTGCACATGTCAGCACTTGCTGTCGTGAGAATTCTGTATCTCAGCACTGCTACTAAGCTAACTCCCATCCAGGTTACTTGCCTGGCATTTTAAAAGTTGTGGCAAAGAAGGATCCTGGCAAGAGAGATGCAAGGGAAGCCCAGCAAAGTAGAATGAGGTAATTAAGCACTTTCAGATTGCTAAAGGTCACAATAAATGGCATGTCTGAAATATGTAGGGGATTTCATCCTCCTGAATGCACAGACCTGCATTGGAAAGCACAAAAGGCAGACAACAACCAGCCTTTTACAGCCTGAGCAGAAAACAGGCAGGAAAGGAGGAAATTTTAGCAGGTAAATGGCATGGCATTAGATAAGTCCAAGTACTTCTCAGTCTCTTTCCTTTGGAAAATTGTCTAAATTGTCTGCTCAGTGTCTAACACAGATTTCAGGCAGGGGAAATCCCACTGCTATATGCTGCAGAGAGACAAGAGATGTTAATTTCTAACTGCAGTTGTGTCTCAAGGCACACGGAATGTTCTGGAAAAAAAACACTGGACAAATCCAAACATTTTAGTTAATTAGTATTTAAACATTTGTTCAGCCTCCTGCCTACTCTCCCGACACTTGTTTCCCATTTAGACAAGTAATTAAAAAGCAATTGTACTATTTTACATGTGTTACCATCAATTTCCTTTTCTACTGCATATCTGAAAAACTGCAAAATCAAATCACCTGAGCCTGGATTTACACAGTCAAAATTCCACCAGAGTTCCTGCAACTAATGTTTCCAGTTAGAGAGGTGTTTCTGCAGCAATCACGAGCCAAACAGCCCAAAGCCACGTGGCTCTTTATTCAAAAACACAGAATTATACAAGAGACTGAATCGTAAGGGAACTCTTAAATACAGACTTATCTCTGAGGGCCTGGATCAGCCAAAGGGTTCCTGAGCTGGGGCATCACTTCCATACACAATTTCACTCAAGGTTAGTTCACTGACTGGATTTAAAGATGAGTTATTGATGATTTATGTCATAAATAGGAGTAGCAATTTCTTTAAAATATATTCCTGTGTATCCATAACCTGATTCAGAACTTCCCTGCAGCATTCACATCATGCTTACTAGTTCATCTGACTCAAAGAAGGTTTTACACTAAATACTTGTAAAATATCACTTTACTAAGGTCTCTTGCTGAAAAAAACCACTTAAGAATGGAATGTTTCCTGTGAGGAACAGATATCTGAGCCAGATATGAAAGAGTTTCTGAGTACTAAGGGAAATGTCTGATCTGCACTTACCAGTAAACATGAAGGAATGTAAACCATTCCCTGGAGGATTCCTAGCTCACAACAGGCTGAAGATGAACTGTTGGTACCAGAAACCTGGAAGTCCTGTGCCTTCAGAAAGTCAAAACTCTGTGAATGTTTGTCACTAAGAGCTTGGTTCACTTCCATGCCAGATCATGTCCGTTTGGCATGTGTTCATCCTTAATCACCAGGCCACCAACTGGAAAAGCTGTACATCTCCACAGCTGGGTGACAGCCTGCTGGATTTGGGTGACAGCCCTCTGCATTTGTACCAACTGAAACAGGATGGGCTGTTGACATCTGTGGCCCTTGGGAATGCATTTGGCAATGTCAGAAGGGACAGAATGTGAGAGGTTAGTGTGTCTGCACACAGGATGACCCACAGCAGCTCCAGGGATATGCTGGAGCAAGGAACCAGCATACAGTGGCTGCCAGAAGAACACTGTGAACATATTAACTCTTCTTACTTATTTTGAAATGTCATCCTTGTGCATTGATGTCCTCTACTCACAAACAATAGCTGAGATTTGACCAGTGCATTGATGTCAGAGAGAAACACAAAGCACACGTGTAATGGAGAGAAAAGCAGCAGCAGCCTCTGAAGAATGCCAAATCCTGTGAAGGCACCTGCAAAGCCTTCCAGGAACAACTCAGACTCCACAGTTCAAGACAAGTGTGTTAGACTGGCTCAGTCATCTTCAAGAAGGCAAATCGTTGTAATTCCTTTGCAAGGCAAACCAATTTCAAACTCCCTTTCTGGAGGGCACCTGAACACAAGTGGTCTTATTTCCAACAGCAGCAAGCACCAAGGCTCTCAAAGAGATGAATGGAAGCTGTGATTGCTCACCACTGCTGACAATCAGGTGGCTTGTAGTTAAGTGTCTACATCTGCAAAAGAAAACAGCTGGCTCACAGGCTTCATTCTCACTGCGAGTGCAAACTGGGCTATTTGAGAGCAGACAACAGGCTGAACGCCTTCCTTGCAAAGTCTTGCAGCCTCCAGCAAAAAATCCTAAAAGCCTTGCACGGGTAATGCTCCTATTTGTAATTTGCAGTTGTACCTTCCTAAATATTTAAAAGGTTTGACATCAGTTGTAGGCATAGGTACCCAAGGAACATGTGCCTTCTGCACTGTGGGTTCCCACGGGATCCTGGCACCAGGCAGCTCTGTACTTACACTGCAGGGAATACTGCTGACTGAAGGCCATTTGCTGTGAAGGATGGACAAGAAGTTAAAAAATTCTTTAAATAAATTCTTTTAAGTTGGATCCATTAGGCTGGAGCTCACTTAGGCTGTATATCCTTCCTGTATTAAGGGTGGGGCTGTGAGCTGTCAGATATGCTTAATAAACCTTTCCCCCATTTAGGCCATTTATTTTAAGAATCAGCTGCTCAGTAAAACAGAGAGAAGGATCACTTCTCAGCAGGCAAATGGAATCAGCATTCCTTGCTCTGAGATCCTGCCCTTCACCCAGAGAACAGAGTGCCCATAAATCTAGAATGGTGGATCTGAGGAGCTGAAAGAGGATTTATTTGGATGCCTTCCACACGCTGCAGATATATTTCATAACCACTTGCAGTGCTCACTAAATTTTGACATGGCTGCACTTGGAAACACACTTTTCATGGAGGGGGATAATTAACTGTGCACCTTCTACCCACTCAAGAGGTATCAGGCTGACTACATTACAAGCAAGATCTGAAAATTGTTGCTACTGCACTGTAACTCTTCTGGAAAGAGAATTTCAAGTTCTAGGTATGACAGCAATTCAAAAACATTTAAAAACACAACCTGAATCCCTTCTTTGCATTCTAACCAGGCTCTCTGTTACCCTGTTATCTCCCTGTTCAGTGTCCATGTTTCTAAACCATCCAAATGAGGAAGAAGAACTCTGCGAATAGGCAATGTCCTGACATCTAAATCAAGTTAAAGAGGGAAATAAAAATTTCTCTTTTAAAAAAATCTTATTTTTGGAGAGGAAAAAAATAAATCATTTCATCACCTAGAGCACAACACACTGGTTCAAAGCCTGACCTCAAGGAAAGCAAGAAAGAAGAAAGTGAATACAGAGAAAGGTGTCAGCTGCTATACCTAGGAGAGAAGGGATTCAAGTAATGAAGAGAAATTAGGGCTGAACATTAAGTTGGAGGAGGAATTTGTCATAGAGGGGCTTCTTAATGCAGCACATCACTTCAGTGCATGCTTTCTGCCTTATGGAAAGATTTACAATCTCTGAATGTGTGTATTGGGTGCTTGACTTTCTATGGCTTTTGAAAAGAATTAGATGCTCTAACTGTCCTCTACGCCTTTGGAAGTTTTTTTTCCTCAGACCCTAACTAATCCTTATTCACTTCACTTGGTCCATTTCCAGGCTGAAAATTAAACACTCAAGTGCTTTGCATAAGATTATGGGATGATGTTGCAGAGGCAAGGCTGAAGTCCCACCATGTGGAACATTTCGAAGGACCAGGATCCTGATAAAGGTACAAGAGTGCCCAACCAATCCTGCTCTGCAGGGCAGCCTGGAAAGAGCTCTCCAAACCCTCTTCATTTCTGTTTCTCCCAACCCAAAATCCGGTTATGTAATGCCAAACCCATAGTTTCAAAACAGAGCTGCAGCTTCTGTGCAAACTGAAGTTTTTCCTAAAGGGAGGATTTTTATGCTTGAAATACAATAGATACTCATGTAACTATGAACCCCCATTTTAATTTTTCTTTTTGCCTCATCAAGTACTTAGTGAGCAGAAGGTACTACCTGTGATAAATGCTACCTGTCAAGACTTTACTTTGATCATGCTTCAAGAAGGAAGGATTTCCAAATCATTTGCTTGGAAATTTTTAATTCTTAAGTGGGTTGTTTGTTTGCCTCAAAGGAAGCACTAACCTATTTTACATTGTCAAAAATCTATTTTTAAACAAAATTTTCCTTTGTACTTTAAACATTCCCTAAAAATACTTCTTAGGCTCAATTAAAATGAAGTAGATGTTTAAACTACTGTCTGATTCAGCAGCTCTGTCACTGTGCTCACCCACTGCCTATGGAAGGATCAAATCTGGCCAATGGCTCTGTTCACCTGAATTAGGGTGTTGAGTTAATACTGTCATTTGTCATGGCACTGAAGCCCTTCTAACTGTGCCAAGCCACAAACAGGAGAGATTCCCAGGTTTGCTTGAAATTCTTGTAAAAGTCACAAGCAGAGCACAAGTATTACAGCCCTCTCACTAGCCCTTCCCATGGTTTATAATCAGTGTCAAAAAGAAAAGTAGGAGGCTTGGTGTGGGAGGTGGTTTAAAAGGTCACCTCTATAGCTTATAGAAAGGATTTGCTGTGCTTCACTAAGCCCCAGACACTGTACTTCAATTTTCCCAGTTAAATTTGACTTTGGAGGACTGGGCAGGAGGGCTGCGATTTATACAGTGTGATCAGCAGAATCCACACTGTGATGCATCACAGGTGAGCAGCACCAGGAGCATCCCTGGGCTGGGCTCTGTAAGGCAGGAACTTTGCAGGAGAATAACCAAAGCAGCCTGTTTTCCTTGTGAATGGAAAGATTTGGAAATGCATTGATAGCCTGAGCTGTCATTGCTATCAGTGACTGGGAGCCTTCTCATGGAACAATATAAAAAACCAGCCAGGATACTGTTATAACCTAAACATCACCTGCTAAAAGAGTGATCCCAGCACTAATATTGCCTATTTTAATCAACAATAAAAGCTGTAGCAGGAGGATGGTTCTCCTAGCAATGAAGACATAGATTTCTGCATTTGGAGGATGCTCTTTCCCACTCCTTCATCTCCTGTCTGAGGGAGTTACTCACACAAGAAACAGAAGAGCTAGACCCCTTTGTTTTGCACTTGCAGTTCTTAAGTCTCAAGGATTTCATTAAAATCCTTTCATGTTAAAAAGTGGAAAATCTTTGAGGAAGGAAAAAAAAATGAAGCTTTTCCCCCCCATTTTATTTACAGACACTGCTAAGCCTCCTTAAGCTACTTTTGACTCACTGTCTCATACCCCAACAAAGCAGATGTGAAGAAGGCAGCTATGTAACAGTGCAGCATGCACAGCAGGGCTGCCAACTGTCAATAAATTTATGAACAGTTTGGAGGTCTACAGGAGTTTTGTGAAAATTCATATTCTTTCAGTAAAAACTGGCAAGCTCTCCTTCATCTTGGCAAAAAAAAATAAATATAAAATTACAATTTGGGAACATACTGGTCTACTTCCACCTGAGAAACACCCCCACAAAACATAATCCTGATGTTGCTGGATCAGATCAATTCTGCATGGAGCTCTCTTTCAAATTCCTCTGATGTTGGAACCAGATAATGGAGTTGCTGATGTTTAAAAGCAATTGGCAAATGAATTCTGCAGGATACTGAAAACTGAGCAGCAGAACGTGAATGCAGTTTTGTTATGCACTAAAATAGAAATACTTTGTTTCAGGAATAACTTACTGACACTAGAGTTTTAAAAATAACCACCTAGAATTACTTTTATGACTAATCCCATGGGATGGTTCCCTTTCTACCCCAAAAGTGGGTAGGTTGGTATTCAAATGCTAATGGGCACAAACAACTCCAAGCTTCATTTTCACTGATCGACTTGAATGTGCAAAATCTGTGCTTCCAAATGTAAAGGCTGTACTGAAACTGTTTTGCATAACTGGCTTAATATGCATGAAATTATAGGGGCATCCTACAAATTAGTCACTGTGTGCTTTGTACTTGCACCTGTTTCAGTAGCTATAACCTGCTATTTGCTCGTGTGGGTCCAGTGGGCAAAGCCACACACCTGGATACTCAGGATACACAAACTGGTGCAGGTGTAATTACAGAGGTCAGCTTGCTATCCAAAGTCATTTAACACACCAAGCCCCAAGCTCCCTTGCTCTACAGCTTAATCCCAAATTTGGGTTTTCCTCTCTTCAACTTCATGGACTGCCAAGGTTTGATTTAGTGAAGTGCAGCAAGAATGCTATCGGAGAAGAGCCTTTGCCTCCAAATTGTCATTGTAACAGGCTTGAATTGATTCCAGCTGGCTTTCTGCAAATGCAAATAGGACAGCCAAAGATTTTACATTCAAGATTAAGCAGAATTTGAAAGGCAGGAAGTGTGGCTGCCTACAACAGCATCCCATGAGGTTCCACATCTCTTAGCGTGGTTGAAAAAATTATGAAGAAGCTGCAAAATGTCTGTTTTTCCCAGTAGCTTTCATGGCCCTACAGCCAGGAGTAAAAGATGTTTTGGGCTCATGCTATCTGTCAGGTTTCACGATAATTCTGAACACTTCAATCGCTAACCATGTGTTATCCATCTTATGTTTCTATCAGCCACTTTTATCAGCAATAAGTGCTAAAACACAGTTTAGATGGAGTGTTGAGCATCCTGGCCAAGTGGGAGGTGTCTCTGACCATGGCATGGGGGTTGGACTAGATAATCTTCAAGGTCCCTTCCAACCCAAACCAGTCTGTGATTCTATCAGGGACTTAAAATCAAATTAAGTAACTGAGACTGTGACTTCATCTTCTTCCTTTTTTTGGTTTGGGTAATGATAAATATGAGCCTTTCATAACTGTCTATTAATATTATCTTCAAAAGGTTTTTAAAACATGTAAATGTGACTAGTACAAGTGAAATCAACTGTAATGTATCTTAGCATCTTGCATGTTCCCACCTGAGCCAGGGAGGGAAGCAGAGAGAGCAGGAGCACATACAAACCCAGACAATCATTCTGGTGGGGGAAAAAAAAATTGCCTTATCTGAAACTGAGATCAAGTGAAATTCTGTGACTGCTGAATGACTTGGGAACTTGATTCACTTTAATGTACTATGTGCTGTCATTCCCATCTTTATACAAAGACACTCAGTTTCTCAAAAGCAGCTTGCAAAAGTATTCAACATTTTCTGTACTTTCTATAGGTATTTTTTCCCTTTAAAATGATACTGCTGCATGTTAGCAGGAATAACACAGACTTCTTTTCTCCCCCTCTTTTCTGTTTGTATATATTATTTATGGGCAGCACTGACTCCAACCCTTGCATTTAGGCTACCTACCACTTGCTATTATAAAATATTATTGTGACCTTTTTTTTTTTTGCAGTTCTTAACACTGTATTTTTTTGCAGCTAGCTTTGGATATTCAGAAAATGCCCTGAAGGCTTTTCCTTGGTCCATGAAATTTGTTTCAGATTTGAGGGGTAATGATTCGAAAATCCCCATTTTGTTCTCTCCCTTTGTCAGCACCGTTTTGGCAGGCTCAGATAACATCTGGACACGTGGAAGCACTGCACCCATGGCAGCAGCACATTTAACTGTCCTGCAAGGGCTGAGATGTGAACTCTGTCCTGGCCAAGTACATGGTTTGAGAGCTGGTGAGCTGTGACACCAGTGTTAGCCCTTCCTGAAGGGGCTCTACAACACAGCCACAGACCACAGGGCCACAGGATAGTCTAGGACTGCTGAACTTGGTCTGTAGACACACACTTTGAACTCTTGACTTCCCAATGCCATGTCAGTGTGTTTCGTGTGACTTCACACAACACACATTAGCAGAGATCCCAGGAGACTGGTGTTAGGCTCTTGCCCATTTGTGCAAAACAAACGGGCAGAGAACTCCCAGCAGTTCAGCTCTATGTGCTGCTGAGTCCTCAGATCCATGTCCTACCACCAGGACAGCATCCCTAGCTCTTGGTGGGTCCAAGATCAAGTTGCAGCTCGAGCACCCCAAGGGGCAGCCTGGGGGGAGCAGCAGCTCCAAAAGTCATTTTGCAGCCAGTTGTACCTACAACAAGAACATTTTCAGCTCCAGTAATTCTCTTATACTGCAGTAGGGACAAGATGACAAACCTGATTATATTAAAGTCCATTCTTTCACCCAGCTTTTCAAAATTTACAAGCTCACCGTATGCTTTAATGGGAGAACAACCTGCCTGTTTTTAGGTAACTATTGTTCCAATTTTAATGGATTCAATCCTTTCATGCATGCACTGCCATGTATACTGAGCAGTCAGCTCCTGTATATTCATGGGCACCAGTCCTTTTGGCAAAATCCTGTGCTGTGTGCCTGATGTTGGTCAGACAGCTCTTTAGTGATGTTTGCAAATGGGTCTTCTCAATTTAGGGGCACTTGTATCCCAATTCTAAAAGATACCCAGATGTCTCTATTAATTACATCAAATTAACAGCAGAAACATACATATATAGATATGTAAAAACACAGATAGATAGATAGATAGATAGATAGATAGATAGACAGATAGACGACAGATAGACAGATAGATAGATAGATTGATTCTCTAATCTATTTTGCCACCTCTAACTATATTCCACTGCATCAGATTTTTAATCCATTATTTTTTTTAAGAAAACTTTCAGAGAAGACACGTTGTTCAGTTTGTCAGTGAGAGCAAATTCAAACTAGGTACTGCAAAGAGCTACTTACTGGCACTATATATGATTTGTAGGTAATTCACTTTAAATTGTATCTCCCATTCCACTGTGTGCTACAGAACAAAAGATGTGTCTGCAAGAATGACAACTGTACATATGCAGAGAGAATCTGTGAGCATTGTACAATAAGGCACAATCTTCCCACATACCATTTGTGGAAATGTGGGTGACCTAAATCAAGGGCCACATTTTGACACCACTTATGTCAATGGGATGTTGCCATCAAATGGGACAAAAGATAAATTTATCTCCTAATTACACTGAATACACAAAATACACAAAATACACTTGAAGGAAGAGTGATGGAGTTGTTTTTCTGTCTTCCCTTTCTTTATTTTTAGGAGGGTAAAATTACAGATCTAGTCTATTTTTTTTTCTTGCTGGTATGTGGGTGTCAGGATGTCACAGGTTCTTCTGCACCTCATGGAATCTGATTTTGCTCATGTTTCCCTCACACTATAACAAAAAGCCAAGTGGGTGGTATGTACTGACTTCCAGGAGTGCAAAGTCCCATTATGCTTTGTATTAAATTCAAATGTGATCTGGAGGAAATGAAAGATCTTATTCTGCAGAAGGGATGAGTCTTTACTCCTCAGCACCAGTGTGCATACACCTGCACCTGTGTTCCCACATCCACTAACACCAGCCTGGTGAGGAACACCAAAAGAAGCAGAAGAAGCTGTAAAAATCATGTGCCATGCTAACCCAGGAGAAGATTCTGGGGCATGTAGGTGTGAGGCTATTTAAAGGATTGAAAAAAAATGTCATAATGTTAGCAGATTGGTTTGCTTCTTGCACCTGCAATGTGAGGGTTTGCAAATACACAGTTTTCAGCACATGTGGAGGCAGCGTTGAGGCACAGGTAAACATTCAGAGCCTGGGTAAACACTGATTTTTTTTGGTTCTCCTGCTTATATAAAGACAAAAAAGAAAAAGCAGAATGGCAGCTTATCAGAAGGATTTCATAGAGACCCAAAGCATGGAAGACAGAAGTTAAAAAAACCAGAGCAGTCTCCTGCATTAGTGGAACAGCCCTTCCCAGCATGAACAGCAAAGCTCTAAGTCATTCCAACAAATTTTCTCCTAGGAATATTTGGTCTAGAAAAGCAAATGAGAGACATCCACCCCCGGGTGGGAGGAACCCACCTCATCACATAGGCACTGGGGACTCTGCTCCAAAGGAATTACTGGTTCTTTCTATCTCCCTGGTGACAAAGAGGAAGAAAGAAGGATCCCACTGGGAGCAGGAGGAGGAATATTGCTGTCAGCCCCTCGCACTCAGAAGTGGGTCTGTGTGCTGGTGAGATCTCAGTGATGGCCATCTCTGCCCCCAGCTGTAGCAGGGGGTTCCAAAAGGCTCTCTAAGCACAATCAGAGGAGCTATCACAGTGCAAATGGAGTATTTTTTTCGAGATGACTCTTTTTCTCACACTACTTTCATCAAATATATAAAGATCAAATAAACCCCCTAATTACAGTACATGTATACATGCTGGCTCACACTTAACTAATCCCTGTACTAACGAGAGCAGTATTTTAACAACTGAGTTCTAAGAATTCAAGTCTTTGGAGAGCTTTTTAAAAACACCAGCAGTTGGGGTGCCTGATGTTCTTCCTCCTGAGATTTTGTCACTTAGAAGATATATATAAAAATGCTCCTTCCCAAAGCAAGGCCCCAAATGAAATTTTTGCCCTGAAAACCAGCCTTCATCATTTGCATGTAGTTAAACACTTTCCTTTTTCTGTCAATTTAAACATTATTTACAGTACAATGATGCCTAGTTTAAATGGAATATTTAAAAAAATGCTTTCTAATATAGGAATGCTCAGTGCCTGCAATGTAACAAGGCAACCTTTCTATAGGTAATTATCTCCTACTTTGGTTTGGACTTCATTTCAATGGTAAAATAGGCAGAGGAATGTGTTTACCCATATTTTCTGATATATAATTAAGAAGGCCTATATCTAACTTGCACCAAAACTCATCAAATGAAAATGTTTAGGCAGGAACTGTCATTCATGATTGGTCTGAATGAACAAGTTGCAGCCTGTCAAAAAAACTTCCCTTTGCCAGATGAACCTCTGTAGCCCATGGACAACTCTTGCCAGGAAGTGGAAATTGAGTCTTTTGGATGGAAAAAAAGGTCAGTTCCTATAAGGCAAATAAGGAAGAGGAATTAATTCCCTTATGCTTGAATATTAATCACTTATATGTGAATAATAACACATCCCATGGGTCTAAACGATCCACTCATGTTTGTAAATGAGCAATCCATAGAGATTATTCCCACAGAAACTTCTGAAGATCCAATCTTGCTGCTGCTGAAGTGAACAGTAACATCTCTATAAACCTCATTACACTCCGAATTTGTCAGACCCATCATAAAA
This sequence comes from Acanthisitta chloris, assembly GCF_000695815.1. Classification (NCBI taxonomy): domain Eukaryota; kingdom Metazoa; phylum Chordata; class Aves; order Passeriformes; family Acanthisittidae; genus Acanthisitta; species Acanthisitta chloris. Next base: position 214,141 of record NW_008693086.1, on the reverse strand, counting down.
TTTTACAGTCTTAGCAATTCACGACAGAATTTCTAAACTCCAAACTCACTGTCAGTCTCTGTAAGCTATGGATACCCAAATCCATCCTTCCAGAAATGACAATTTCATCAATTCCTTTCAAAACACACACATGCAGGTTATACAAAACAACCAACTTGGAGAGCTGCTCTATCCAAGCCAATACCCAATGCTAATCCATATGGATACATTTGCAAAACAGCTACCAGAGCATAGGAGAATTTCCAAATAAACTCCATGCAGTAAAATTCACGAAGGTGCTGTCTCTCCCTTAAACCACTGTTGCTGCCAAATGAATAACACTTAAAACCTAAATGGTGCCACACATTCCCAAGTTCTCCACTGCTCTGCTTGCTGGAGCTGTGCAGATAATTAAAAGCCACTCAAAGTTATATAAGAAGATTATTTTTTTTAGGAAACAGTGCTTTAAAGGCTTCCGTTTGCTTCCCCAGCACTTAGCTATTTGCTGTGTTTCTTAGAAATGTTTTATTTTAATAAGTGCAGTTTTATATGGGTTCTACTGCTTTAATGTAAAACACATGAATATGAATGTGCAGTATTTACAGGAGATTTCCCCCCTGCATGCTGCTCTATTTTGTCATATTGTCTGCAGTGGATATGTGATTTTTATTTTCCCTTTAGCAGTGAGGTAATTTGCCCATGTTATTTGCTCTGTGGGCATCCTCATAACACATTCTGAATTTATTTGGTGATGTCTCCTGAAAGCACTGTGAATCCAAGACATGCCGAATCAAACTAATGAAGTAATCCCTGCACTAACAAACCCTCCCTGTCTCAGCTCTGTTTGAAGCAAAAAGGACATAGGGCTGATAGACAAATATTAAAGATATAATTCCTTTGGACTTGGTCCACATGTTCACGAGATAATGAGACCTTAACAAAGACACAGAGACTCTCAAGAAATATTAGATCTGACATTTCATTTGAGGTGAAAATCGCCAGTCCTCCTAATGACATCTTTTCTTACCAGGTACAAGAAAAAAAAAAAAAAAGGACTGAATTGTAAGAACTTGCTTTTTCACAGCACTGATTTTGATCTTACCATGCCAATCTTCATTGAAGAATTTGAAAGTGAATACAATGGAAAACTGGCAAGGAAAAAACCAAACAAGCTGTCAGTAACTCACTAAGGATTCCTTTAATTTTAAGAGATCAACACCACGAAACAGCCTTACTGATATTCCCATTATTCCCTACTTTGTGGCTGGCTCGGGCCCCTAAGATTCAAAATCCTCTACAGGAAGCAGAGGCTGAATGCAAAGTGAGAATGTGCCTTCCCCAAGTCAATGCTACTTATCTTGAAATACTGAGGGGGTTAAAACCAGTTTACATCAGCCTAGACATTTCCATTCCTCAAGTTGCATCTTCAGCTCGCTCTGTGACCTTACAATGCAATGTGTCAAAAAGAAGAGGCATCTGAATCTTTTATTCCAGCTGTAGTATTGCATCCTGCATACATTTCTACGTTTTGTTTATGCTCCGATGTCACATCCCATTCCACATTGGTCACTCAAACACAGCTGCCAAAAGTTATTTTCATTAAAGCCTTTCAATGTGTTGGGAGGGGAAGGAGGTCAGAGCTGAGATGCTTCTTTTTTTGTTTGCTTGCATTTTGCTGGGTTTTATTTTTTAGAAGAGAAGAGAAAATATCAAGAATACAGAAGAAAGGAAAAGCTTCCCAGACAATATCACAGAACAAGGGAATGCCATGGCAGATATTCACCCCAGGAAGATAAAAGAGACATTGAAGCAAAAAGTTCCATTTCACCTATTTATTCTTAGCAAGAGATGACAAGAGTTGTAAAGCCATAATAATAGTAACTTACTGACTCCATGGCTTTATCCCAGCAAAACCAAGGGTACCATACTGCAAATGGTGTAGAAAAAGGTGGGGAGATGTCCTCACAGCTGGATCTGTTCCTAATCCATAGGCAGACTGCAGCAATTAGCCTCAGGGTCTCCACAGAGCTCCAATACCATTCTTAAATCTTAATCTCCAAATTACTGTGCACAACACCCCAACCCAGACAGGGTGCTAACAGTGTGTTTAATTTTAGTAGTTTACTTAATACATCTGTAATTATTGGCCATATTCTTTCTTTCTTCTCCTCACACTTCAGGGAAATTTTGAAACATAGGCCTAAAAGAGAGATGGAGAGAGACTTTTGACCTGAGCATGTAGTGACAGGACAAGGGGGAATGGCTTCAAACTGGTACAAGGTTGGTTTAGAATTTACTATCAGGAAGAAATCCTTCCCTGTGTAGGTGGTGAAGCACCAGCACAGGTTGCCCAGAGAAGCTGTGGATGTTCCATCCCTGGAAGTGTTCAAGGCCAGGTTGGATGGAGCTCTCAGCAACCTGGTCTAGTGGAAGGTGTCCCTGCCCATGGCTGGGGGAGTGGAAGTTGAGAAGCTTTCATGTCCCTTCCAATACAAACCATTCTGTGACTCTGGGACTGCTTTGAGCAATCATTCCTCATCAGGTTGACCCTCTCTTAATGTTATCTTTGCCGTTCAAAAATAAGCTCACCGTAAACTAGCGTCATCTTAGAGGGTACAGAAGGGGGGGAAAAAAGAAAGAAAAAGAGATGAAGGGGAAAAAGGAAAAATTACACATGACAGCAAGTTCAAAATGTAATCTTTGCACAGAGTATCAGCACAGCCTTAACATCACACACTCAAAGGTCTGGGACATGTTTGATGCTAAATGACCCCAGTGAATCATAAAGCAACCCTGCTCTCCTTGCCTACACAAGCTTCATGAAAGATGAATAAACATCAGCTGGTGTGCTATTGTGTATGTGTGCTCAGAGTAATCTTGAGGTATTATTGTGAATCCTTCCAGACTGTCTAAGCCCCTACGAAGGGCATGTTATAAAAGGCATTCATCATCTGCTAAGAAGCTACATCTGGGACATTCCAGCTCCTAGGTAGTCACTAAAACCATTAAACAGGGAGAAATGGCAATCAGAAAGATAATCAAGTTGTACCACCCAAGAGAGAAATCACCCAATCCCTCTTTTGAACATGTATTCTTAAGGAGATTAAAATCTGCAGTTGATTTTTAAATAAAGCTAGAGACAAAAGAAGGATAAAAATATTTTTTAAATTCTTCCCGAATATTAAAACACAATCTGGAATGATGAATATCAATAAGAACCCAAAGAAGTTTTATTGGTTTTGAAAAACTGGACTGTTAAACACTGAATTGGAGAGGCTAAAACCCCCCAAATCAATGCTTATTTATAGCATCATTCCCTTGGTAGCTGTAAATAGCATCATTTTCACAGTTATAAAATGCACTGGCATGTGCTCTGATTCATTCAGCACAGGTCACTAGCTAGATCCAGGACAGCAGATAAGCACATGCTTTAAAATTGGGTGGTTCTAAGTCCCAAAATGTGGCCACTATAAACAGTAACACTGCTAATACACCTCAGAGTTTGTATACTATCCTGTACTTGAGAAGAGAATTTCTTCTACCCAGATATAACTATAAATATATAGTTCTTGACAACTGCTGGTGATTCTTGATTATTTTTATTGCTGTTAACATGCTGGACATATTCCAGTGAATTCCACAGCCTATAATGGAAGACCTGTTTATCCTAAATTCTAAATTTTTATTATGAACAGAAATATTGATCTCCCAGAAATAGTAATTTTATTTACTCAATATCCATAAAAATAAGCTTGCAGAAGTAATTTTAATTACTAAAGTCTGTACAGCAGTTATAGGTTATGTACAAATTTCATTTCTTTTGCTAATTTTAATAAAAAAGTCCATTCCATCCCTGCTGTGTTCCTTTTCTACAAAGTCATTTAAAAGATTAGTCTTAATTATGGGTTTCAATATACAATGGAAGATGAAAAAACCCAACAAACACACCAACAATGATGGATGGACTGCATGGCTTTCTGCTCATTTCTCTGCAGGCATTGAAAATACAGACAAAATATGACTTCTAACGTTACCAAGGGAAAAGTATCAAGAAGCAAATTTATGTGCTGTGTCACAGGATAAATCTTTGAGATTTCCTATAGTTAGCTAGTAGATTTTTTTGGGGGAGGGTCAGGTTTTCAAAGAGTATTTTGCTGGTGCAAAGATTCAGCCCAGTGCCTTGCAAGAAGTGAATTATGTACCCCATCAGACACATTTCACCGGGTGTTAAGAAGCCAACTGGTTTAGGCATTTCACAAATCCCACCAGGCACCTGCCTGCATCCTTGGGGAACTGAATCCCTCTAGACAGCTGGATGAACACTAAACATGTCCACACATCTGCGTAACTCAGACGGGAGGAACGCGCGTTCGCTCGCGCTGGGGACACCAGCGAAACACAGCACTGTCCTGAGCCTTACACATTAGAGCAGATCAGCTACCAGCACCAAGGGATCTTCTCACACATCTGCAGGTGTGTTACATTCCTCTGTACCCTGAGGGAGTAGTTAGAAACATCAACAAAAGAGATATGGTGATGATGGAGCTATGCAAACACTCTCTGGTTTGAAAGTTTTTGCTGCTGCTTTGTCCTTATTGCAGATGAACACCTACAGCTGCTGAACGTGTGAACACACCAGGGTCCTGGTGATGGCTCAGGACAGCAGCTCTCAGTTTTCCATCTCCATTACCCTGTCCCCCCTCAGCCCAGCTCATTTATGGGGCCCAGATGGACTTTCCTCACTGAGAGATGCTGCGTTATTCGCTCCTCATGCCGAGTCCCTCCGAGCTCAGCAGCCATCCTGCCTGCTGGAACTGAATGATTCATCAGCCCCTCTCTATTTGTCCAGGACCTCAATGTGCTTATTCTTTCCTTCTCCTCTCTGCCCTTTTTCTCTAGTTCAGCTCAGCCTGAATTTCATTACAGCCTTTCTTCCCAGTGCCTCAGTACATCCACATTCATCCACATTAACTCTGAATGGCAAAGTCTCACTGTCTGTTGGGAATGCTGACAACAGATTGTTTCATAATTAATTGAAAGGCAAAACCTGGACATTCTCAATCAATGCTGATGGGAATTACTTTGTCCAGCTTCAGTAAATCAGTAGTGCATGGCACAGGGAAACTAATGCTCCAGTTAAATACTAGTTATTTCCCTGTGAGCTAAACATACAATTTTAAAATTTGTGCTTATTTTAAGAAACCTTTTAAAAGCACTGCTTCAATGGTGAGTAGTGTAGACATTTGGGGGTAGATTATATCTGGTTAAATTAGCTAATATTTGCCTCCAAGCCAAGATTACATAATATTATAGCTTCCACTTTCAAAGTCAATGTGGATGTGCAACAGGGATCAGACATTCATGGTACACAACTATCCTAGCAGAAACAAGGAAAAAGGGCTCTGCTTTTTACAGCACCCATAGAAACTTGAAGATCAACTCAGTGCATGTGCAATCACTTTGGTGCCCATGGTGTCACACATCTGTGACACAAAGGACATGGTGTACAGTGTTTTGCACCCAAGCTCCTGTTCCACCAAGTATGGTCTAGACTGTGGTTTGGGTAAAGCTGAAATAACTATGTATGAAGCTGTTCTACATAAATGTTAACGCAGTTTATATTTGAGTGCATCACATGAGCTCTAAGAAACAAATGACCATCTGAGATGAGGCCAGTGATCTAGAACCTCCCCCTCAGTTCAGTCCATCCCCAAGCCACAGAGTCCATCCAACAACCTCGCAGCAGTCAGCTAAGGATGGTGTTACCAGCACAAGGATGTTGCTCATTACTCCCTTAATTAGAGCTTGCTCCAAAGAATGAAGGTTTATAGTCTGTGCTAATCCAACTCTGACCATCTTTCCTACCTAAGTAATCAGGGCTCTCACAAATCTTACCAAGCTTTACGTCCTGTAAGATTTAACAGACTGGATCAGGTCGAAGGTCCTGCTATGGATCACATCTTATCTTTGCCACTTTGCCCCAGTGCTTGATACTTGAGATGTATGATACAACATGTACATAAATACATATATTTCTATATACACATACATGTGAGTGTGCCAGTGCATACAACTAGAATGCATATAATGCATATGTATAAACTTTTTAATAATGAGCAATTTTAACTCCTTCACTAATCCAACACACACGACAGAGCTGACATCACACATGTCTGCAAGGAAAAGCAAGTAAAAGCACAAGCTGAGCAAATGAACCCCCAGAGTTTTGCAGGGTGGGATTTGCTCCTATGGCAATGGGACTCTAGGCTGCTGTGCCAGCCCATGGCTCAGGGCAGCAAGGGGCACAACATGCTCTTAGACCCTGATTGTGAAATGGCTCAGGGCAGCAAGGGGCACAACACACCCTTAGACCCTGATTGTGAGTGGTTGTGCTTCAGAGCCACATGTTTTGAGGGGTGGGAAGCAAATGATTGTCAAGGTTTGGAATGGACAGAAAGTAAGTCCATGATGCCCTTTATTATTTATTTATTTTCAGCAAGAAATTGGGAAGAAGGGATATGTCACACAAAGAAATTCAGCATGTTTTTGTCATTCTGAGAAGCTGAGAAGCTACATTTTCAAAAGGCATCAACTTTTGTACAGAACTGAGTACTGAAATATTGAACCATTTGAAAGGCTTCCTGTATCACAGTTGTGCTGTTTATGCTCTCACTTGACTGAACCATGGAATCTAAAGAAGGTGTATTCTCTTAACACTGGGTCAAACCAAACTAACAGAGATTTCAACTAATACTTTTAAAACATTCCCTTTATTCTGTTCAAGATACTTCATTAAAATACATGTTCATCTTGCACTATAGATTAGAGTATTGTACCTAGTGATGGTATAGTAAAGGATCTGTCAGGCTTTTCATTACAAAACCCTATTTTAAGCCACAAAAAATATAAAATCCCTCTAGGCCGAATCTTGGCAGACAAGAAACTTGAAAGAAATCCATTTTGTGGGTTTTTGAATTCTAAGAGCGCAAAGAAAATTGATTTAAAATGTTTAAGTGACTATGTTGTGCTTACGTAACCCAGAAAAGAAATTTGGTGTTTCTAAACAAAATCTAGCTAGCTTATTAGTCTCTACCATAAGTCAAGCAGACTTGCTTTTAAAAAAAAAAGTACTCCCCTCAAAATCAGAGATCTTCCATCCTTCCCGAGTGTATTTTTCTATATATGAGAACTTGTACAAATGCTCCATAATCTCCCACCAAACTCAGACAGACATCTTAGAGGAAATATCCTGGAACAACAAGAATGTGCTCAAATGGGTAGACATAAGTGATTTATAAAAGACATGAAAGAAAATAATAGAAAAGGAAGAATAATGATGACAGCAGCTCAGGAAACCATATGACATCTGTCTGATTTCTGCTGTTGAAGAGAGAAGGGATATTTACAGCATGAGCTGCTGCTTCCTTGCTGCTCCTCTGTTTTGGAGGGGCAGACTGGGATTTTGAAGTGCCTATATGGTGTGCTATAGGGGTGTGGAGTGTTCTGCATTGCACCTCTGAGCAGCAGAGATATGACATCTCTGAGGCAGAAGAGCCACAGCAGCCAAGTGCCCTATGTGCAAATCACAGACACCAATGCCCCTCATGGCAGGGACCCCACTCTGACAGGGACATTGGGCTCCTGAATCCCTGTGAGGTTAGAGAGAATTGAAATATTCTTAGCCCACTTCTCTCCAAATGTGGACCCATTTATGCACCTGATGGTGCAGTTGAGCACGGTGAAGACTCCTCACCATCACAAGGCACTCAGCTCACCTTCTTTGCATCTTTTGCACACAAGCCCCACATAGTCCTTTTCCTTCTATATGTTGGGATTTAACCCAATACTGGCTAACTGTCATGCCTATCACTGCAGGAAATACCTTACCACTTTCCTCTGCTGATACACATGGGTCTCCATGCAGCTCAGAAAATCCTTTCTCTTCTAGAGACCAAATGTCTTTCCCATTTCTCCCACTCTGCTTTTAACTTTCCACATCCTGGAGCCTGTCCCCAGCCCCATAAACAAACTCATCACAAAATCAGTGGTTGTTTGTTCCCTGAAGTTTTGAACTCCTGGATCAATGGGCAGGTTAAAGGAGACAGACATTGACTCCTGGCAGTGGACCGAGGGCTGGATCCTGACTCAGCCCTTGCACTGACACACTCCTCAATGGGAGTTAATCTGTAAAATGACTGGCTAGAAATTGAATCAGGATGTCAAAAGTCAGTTCTTTATCTTCACAATCCAAAATCTTTATTAAGTTCTCACTCAACCAAAACTTGGCAAAATCAATGGGGCAGATCTCAAAGTGCTTACTCGGTTTTTATAGCGTTAGGACTAAAGCAAATTTCTATTGACTCGAGTAGGAGCTTATTTGAGACAAGACCCAAGAAAGAGTGGAAACCCTGTGAGATAGCTCAAGAATAATTTGAAGTTTTATCCCCAGTACCTTTTCCTCTCTAAAATGAGGAAAATGGCATATTTGCATCCACAGAAAACCTTTAGACATGTGATCTTGCCAAAAAGCTTTTGCAAAAACCTTAGTTCTTCCTTCCATGCCCTGTTTCCACCAGTGCTGTTGCTCACCCATATAACACCTCCTTTTCACCCCTTCCTACAGCATGAACAAATATTCTTCACATTCCCTAACAGATTTTGGGGTAGGAGCAGAAAGGCTGAGAAATTCCTTGTAAGGCAGTTTTGTAGCTGTGCCTGGTGTTCTTGTTTCTCATTTCCATGCCAGACTAGCAAACTCTGCTCACCCTCACTTATCCTTTCTGCCTCTGAATTCTACAGTGCAGCATGATACTACGAGGGTTCGGTTTAGTTGCATTCTCTGCTTCCTCTCCTTTCCTTCCCCACTCTGCAGTCAGTTAGATATTCTGTCTGTTGGTGACTGAGACTTTTGACTTTTTATCTCTTGCCATTTTTCAAGCTTATGAAAAAGGCACTAACATTGCTGAACCAAATCCATTGGTACTGAAATCACTTCTAAACTACCTGGCAGGGCCATGATGGAGTAGGGACACAAATGCACCTCTGAACTCTACAAAGCTGTGATCTGGCTCCCACATTTTATATACAGTCCCTAAGTCCTCCAGCACAGCCTTTCTGTCTGATGATTTGTGAGAAGGCTTGTAACTGGCTATATCAAATTCTGTACCTTTGCTACTACATTGGCAAAGGTGCTGGTAGAAGTTCAATTACAGAATCCCTTGTTCAGTATGTTTGCTCAAAGGACAACAATGTCTTTCCTCATCTTACAGGTTTATTTTCCTGCTCTGAACAAGTTTGCAAGGTTTAGAACCGCTGAAATAGAATCTGTCCCAAATAATCACACAACGCGCCCTTCGCGACTTAATAATCTTCTAGAATAGGAGTATTTGTGTACACCCACTGAAATAAAATGGGAGCACAATCATCCTCTGATATCATTACAGGGCTGATGGAAGTCATTCTTGAATTTAAAGGATATTTTATGCAGATAGCTCTACTAAGTACATAAGGAATTTAGGCACATAATATCAACAGTTTTCCGAGACGAGAGTTCATTCTGAAGTGAAGCAGCTCATTTATCTCTCTCAGTAGTGCTCTTTGCACTATCCACTTTAATTTTCCAACAGAAAGGTGAATAATAGAATTATTCAGATAATCCTCCCCAGCCCCTCCCCTGGCCCCAAAATCAATATAAACTTTGATTTGCCTTGAATTCTCTCCCTAACATACAATGAAGATGTAATTCAAATACTCAGAGGTACACACACTTCATACAATATGCAGCATTAGTGCCTCACATTGCCTTTGATTTTGCATTCTTTTAGCAACACAAGAGCTGCCTGGACACTCTCTCCAATGCAGGCTAGGCAACAGGAGCTCTTACACGACCCACCTTCATTTACAAGCTGATATTATGCAACACTAAAAAGACAATCATTATTCTTTGTCTGGTTTCTAATTTATTCTGTAGCTGAAAAACTCATTCCAGCACAAAATTCTCCATCCAATACGGATGCAAAGAACTATTTACAGGTTAAGCAAGAAGGAAATGTTTTAATCTATGGATTGCTTAGCATTTATACTTTCGTGCCTTGACAGATAATTGCTTTCTTTGATTAAAAAAAAACAAAGGAGAAAGTGCACTGCGCTATGGCAGTATATGCTTTATTAAGAAACAGGACTAGGCAAGGCACTACATTCCTCCATGCCCCAAGTTCCAGGATCCTGTATCATGATACAGAGCTATTCTCCTGGCTTGCACTGTCAGCAAGACCAGATGGGTCTGATTAGTTCCAACCCAGAAATACAAATGGTTGACAGTCTGTACGAGACAACAGGGAACAGAGAATTCAGTGAAGTGAAATGCTAGAAACCTCCAATTGCACACAGATATTTGCTGCTCCTCAGGCTACAATAAAGGAAACGCCAGGAAACGAGTAAGTTTGGCCCTTATTCAACAAGCATGCTGAGCTAAAAGTAGATGGCAATCCACTTACTGCATGATTTCCTTTGTCTAATACATCAGTTACTTAAATATAGTTTAAATGCTAAATCCTGATGTGATACAGACTGGAGCGATGGGAGGAGTCCTCTGATCAATGATATGGGCATAATTACATTCCCTGCTGTAGATGGAGCTGAAAGTCCTTGTGGAATAAGGCAATTTTTTCATTTGTTTATTTTAGTGTTGAAGAAAACCTGTAGAAATGTGCACCTCGCATTTACAGGATCACACAGGAATTAGAGAAGCAAAAGATGAAGTCTGCTAAAATTGGTATTAAGAGTGTGGCATCCTTCAAATTGCTGCAGTTCCACTCTATGATAGGTGGAATTAGGAAAAGTAAATGATAAGCTCTTAATAATTGTAGAATACTTGTTTTGTTTCATAAGCTTCAATTCCTTTCAGAGTGTTGCACAGGAAGGCCCATCTGCCTGGGAATGTAGCCACATGAATATTAGGAGACAGCAATAACTGCAGTAGGATGGATAGTTGCTCAGGATTCAGTATATCAGAGTAGGTCTCAATTCCCCACTCTTCCAATCACTCATTTCCTCCCTGTGCCATCTATATTCCTAGAGATGTACTGAAGATCAGTGCTCTGTATTGGAGATCACGTAAATACCTTAGAGAGAGAAATATAATAATCTATTTCAGAAAAGGGGAAAAAAAAAAGCTGCCTCAAGGACAGCCTGGGTAAGCTCTGTCTAGTTGATTTAGAAAACACTTTAAAGAGTCTGATAAGCTCATTAGTACCAATAACTAGATATATGCATTCAAATCCCTGTAAATACAGGAGGGCAACATCATGGATAAATATCTTCCTTTTTCTTTTTAATAAAGAGTTCCTAAGGACCACAGATTGCAGGATGTCTGGTTTCCTTCTGTGGTCCCTCACTTCCTGACAGCAGCACATAAACAGACCAATTGTTCTCTTTATTCTTTCCTGGTACAAATGGAAATCCAGTTAGAGGAATGTGAGGGGGATGCTGTCAGAATCCCCATCTTTTGCTAGGAATGTCAGGGTAATTTTCTACAATGAGGTTATCCTTCCTTCAGTAAAAATGAGGAAACCTGGCACAGAGCAGCTCAAGAGGTGAAGCAGTTGCAGAGAGCTCAAGAACTGCCACTCCAACCACCAGATGCCTTTCCACAGGGACACAAACACTACACCACACCGTGCTGCACATCTGGAAATGCAATCCCCACTCAGTCAGCACATTAATTCCAATAAGACTCATCCTCTCCACCCGAAAAAGTTCACATCGACAGGTTTGTCAGCTCCAGAAACACAAAGAACCACTGGAGCTGTGGTTCCTCCTCACTCAATACATCCAGATCGACCAACAGGCAACAGCCTGGGGCTAGAGAAAGGCTTGCAAATATCCCTGTGGTGTGTACAATGATAACTGCTTATTGCTTTCATTTTTCCAAATTTTTAGAAGTACATAACATGGTTTTAATAGGATTCTTTTAATAACCTATGGCAAACGATGAAACCTGATATTTCTACCATGGAATGTTGTCAGCTCTTCCCAGGAGATGGGGGTGTGACATAAATCCTAGCCAGTTCAATGATAGTATCTCTGCCAACTTCAGGGATGCAGAATCCAGACTGTGCCTCTAAGTCTTGTGCAATTCTGTTGGCTTTTTGAGGGGCTCCAGCCTCAGGAAATATGTGACATCATTTCACTGCTCATTAAAAGCAAAGAGGGTTTTAGTATTCCTCACTGTCAAGAAAGCTTGAAAAAGTCATCTTTGAAAGCTCTGAAACTAAGATACAAACATAAACAACGTTAAATGTGTCAGGTCTCTTTACATCACACTCAGGTTTGGAGGGCTGATGTCTGTTTTCCCTCAGCAATACTACAACATTTTACCTCCCATGCAAAACTGCATTAAAGTAATAACTACAATATTTACCTACTCCACACGGGTGTTTGTGAGAATGACTAGAAATATTTCCACAGTGTTTTGAATATGTAAAGCACTATATGTTTTAAATATTATTCTTATTTGCATATGACAGTGAAAACAAACTGTATCCTGGATCTCAATCAAAACAAGGCAAATGAAAACCCAAACCTGTAAATGAAGGAAGTCCCACTGACAACAGGAACATTGCTCAAACTCAGTGCAGTATCGTGCTTCAAATGGACAAGGAAAGTCCCCAAAAAGAGTAAATATGACTACCTGCATACTCTGCATAATTATTTAAATGAACTTTTAAGTGCTTTCTGAAGGCACAAGGAATCTGCCACTCCAGCAATCCCAACCACCACTCCTGGAATACTTGTGCTCACACACAAATATAGCAGAACTCTGCCATTTATCACTGAAAAGACAACAATGATTTGAAGATCAAGGGCTTGCATCTAGCACATCAGTCACGGGGAAATATTGTAGAAAATCTTTTAAAATGCAGAAATGGTTCTTCTGGGTGACATTCTTCCTTCTTTAAATCATTATGAATGATTTAAAATGGGCTGAGCTTTATTGGCTGCCACTATTGCTATTCCATCGAGTGGTATTAGAGGCTGTTTAACCCTGTCACCTGGGACGAGGATGAGTTAAGTTCTGCTCTCAGAACAAATGAAAGGCAAACACCAGAGGTTAGAGGACATTCATATACAAACAAAAGCCCCTACTCCTGCTTTGAAAGTGTATTTCCTGAGGAACCACCTGTAGGTACCTAAATCCCAAAGATTTTTCAAATCCTGGTATGTGAATATACGTGTACACCAAAGGAAGAATCCTTGAGAGATTTGGTTTATATTTAAATCAGACCTTTTTTCTTTTTTTAAAAAAAATTATTTTTATCAGATATTTAGATAAAGGCCAGAACCATGGCTACAAATTTTTACACCTGGGTTGCCCTACATTTATGGGTGACTTTTATCCAGAGCCCTAGTTTGGGTCCTGTCTTGAATTATTCAAGATAGAAGCACTGTATAAATCTGTGTCTAATAAAGCCAGGGGGATCTCTCTGCCATAACATCATTACTAACAGTGCAAAGGATGGGGGGGTTGACAGGAATACAAAGATGGAGAAATGCCTGGAAGAAAAC
>NW_008693086.1:195226-200471 GCF_000695815.1 Acanthisitta chloris | reverse complement strand
TTGTGGCAAGTGGCTGTAGCTGCACAAAATGAAATGTGCTGCCATAACCTGCAGCTCCTCTGAGTGCAGGAACCAACTTCAAAGGAGCAGGACACAGGCAGGAAGATGGAAAGGAGGTAGGGAGAAGTGAAGGCTCTGGGCTGGGGGCAATCCACAGTGGTGTTGAGCTGCGTGGTCCAGCCTGCAACGCTTGGGAAGACAAATTACCTCCTCAAACAGTTCCCATTCATCTGGCTATGTTAGTAAGTTCTCATTTGTGTTTCCCCACTCTTCCTTCCTGAAGCAAGGGGAACAGCCCCATGTCTTCCAGGCTACCAGACAGAACAAGTTGAGCACCTGCCTTTGCAGTATGTCCCATAATGCTTGATCTCATTCATCCAACATATCTCCTTCTGGCTCCTGGGATTCCTTGAGACACAGCCCATGTCTCTGCCCCAGGTACATCTTCAAATACCCTTTCCAACAGCTGACATCATGTAGGCTGTGGATGCTACCTCCAGGCTGCACATGGATTTCTGCACACTAAACCCAAAGGCATATTTTTTTCTTGGTGCTGAGCAAGAGGAAAACAGAAGGTAGAAAGGAAACACTTGTTCCAAGAACCTACTTATAAAATAACCATGGAACTGTGTGCTGGAGAGAAAAAACTGCCACCTGTGCCTATCTCCTGAAGCTTTATCCTGCAGGAGGATGACAGGAAGAAAAAAGGGGGACACAAGTATGTGGTTCAGGAAAAAGCAAAACGGGCTACACCTGTGATATCACCTGGGCTCTCTCCCAACAACTGCCAAAAAATCACCTTTGGAGAGGAATGACTGTAACAGTCTCTATCTTGACCCATCCAAATATTGCATCCACATGTCCAGAAATATCCCATATATAGAAGAGGATTATCTTTAACCCTGGTGCTCCCCATGGGCTGCCTTTAGTTGTGATACAAATTCAAATCCACACCTAAGGGAACACAGGGAAGACAGATTTTGTGTTTGACCTCAACACAGTCACCCACAATCTAATACTTCTACTATATGGACCTAACTGCACTGTAACTGCAAAAAAGAAAGATGGAATAATTAAATTTAATTCAGGAATCCAGAATGAGGAACAGAGGGATAAATCTTAATAGGAACATGGGATTAATATCTTAGCATAAATAATAGTCTCAGGAATCGTGTTTTGATGATTCAACAGTTCTGCTATAAATAATTCACATCAATAAAAGAGAGATAACATCAAATTCAGTTGGAACATTGGTTAATCTGAGCATAAAGTGAAGGACTTCACTCAAACTAAAGGACAGCTATAAGTAACTGCTCTACTGTATGGGAATCAGCACTGAGTATTTTCTGCACATTCACATGTGTTACAAATTGCTTTCCAAGGTTACAAAAGAGTAGATAAGGGGTGAAGAAGGATGAAAAAGCTGGCAGTGGACAGGGCTTAAATGTGTACACTGTGCAACAGAAATTCAGAGCAAGACAAGTCTGCTGGGTGAACCTTTGCATGCAAAGTGAGAAATACTTCATCATTTCTAAATGAGAAAAATCTCTATATGCACTTTCAAGGGGTGCTGGCAAGAAGGGTGTCAATAAACCTGAACCCACATATCAGGACTTTCTGGTTGCTTGCTCCAGCCTGTCTGCATGATTTCCACCTCAACAGCACAGAGAATGGGTCACCCACACTACCAAGCAACCCTTGCTCTGAAAAGCATAAAAATCCATATTAAATAAGCCATGGAGCAAGGAAGTCCAAGGGGAAGGGTGACGAGGCACAAAGGGATAAATGCCTTGTCCAGTCTCATAGAGAAGGTTGAGGTAGGGCCTGGCATCACACCCAGGTTTCCCAAGTCCCTGGGTGTAACACAAACCTTCTCCCTGTCCCTGCTTTTGAATGGGATCAATATTAATAATGTATTTGTAATGCTTATTATTTTTCAATGGTGCTCTTCACCCCCGGGAGGTTTCCAAAGCACTTTAACAATTATTTATATATGAAAGTCAGTTTTCCCAAAGAAATGCAGCCATCCCTGTGATCCAAAGTGGCAGCTGTGCCGCAGTGCAAAGCAAGAGTGAAACTAGCTGAGGCCAGAAACTAAGGGAAGAGACTGCACTGAGTAGGAACTGCGGGAAGTATTTAGGTAACAGACTGCAAGATTTAATTACACAACTTGGAATCTGGCCAGCAGGCATGAACAAATGTTTTCAGTGTTGTGTTTAAATATTTTAATTTGCTTTTTTTTTAAGAAATGCTACTGTAAAAATAATGAAAAATGGAAAAGGATACTTGTTAGACAGTGCATTCCCAGCAAATGGAAAAAGTTGATACTTTAATACCCCAAAACTCTGTAAAATGTGTAAGAAGTTCAAATCCTATTGAGATTTCCTTGAAAAAAAGGCATACTTAACTGTAAAATACAAAACACCATCATCAGAAAAATAGGCAATACCATCACTATCTGTGGTGATAGCAAAAGAAAAGGATACTTGTTAGACAGTGCATTCCCAGCAAATGGAAAAAGTTGATACTTTAATACCCCAAAACTCTGTAAAATGTGTAAGAAGTTCAAATCCTATTGAGATTTCCTTGAAAAAAAGGCATACTTAACTGTAAAATACAAAACACCATCATCAGAAAAATAGGCAATACCATCACTATCTGTGGTGATAGCAAAAATTCAATTTCAAAACACCATCATCAGAAAAATAGGCACCACCATCACTGTCTGTGGTGATAGCAATGATTCAATTTTTCTTCCTTTAAGCATAATAAAACCCTTCAGATTACCTTGGTTTCAATAGATCATGGTTCAGACCCTATGTCTTTAGTTCATTCAGTAACCTACAAATCTTTTTTTTTGTCCTCCAAGTTCTTCCAATGCCTTTTTTTTTAATGAGCTGTATATGTCAGACTACAGCCTCCCTGTCCTGACCCACCTGTGTCCCTTCACACCACATGTGCAGCAGAGCCAAGGTCACCAAGACATTAGAGATCTTAATTAGCACCGCAGGGCCCTGTGAGCTGACCAGCCAATGTTCTGCTGTTCATCACATCCCTGAAATTACCCTTCATCTCCCAGGCTTATGAAGATCTGAAAAACTGAAAGTAGGAAGCTTCATGACAGCCCATGCATCAAAGAGACACTACCCTGTGAGCTACCACCAGCAGAACACCATCCTGTATTACCTTGGAAATCCCTGCTCAAACTTAGAGATTTCCTCTTTGACTAAAACCTGTTGTTTCCTGACAGTGCTAGAATGGATTAGTTTGGAGAGAGAGGTTTAGCTTTCTGTGGAACAGTACTAGGGCAATTAGAGATTATAGCAGAGAAACCAGTAAGTCCTATCTGCATGGAGAGCAGAAATAAGTTGTATTTGGTACACTGTGTCTTAATGACGGATGAGGCTGTGATCACACAGTGTGCTGAGCATGCACAGAACCCTTCTGACTGAGCACTGGGTCAATACCATCTAATTATGCACAAATAACATATGTCATGGGTGACTGATGACACTCCAACCCACCTACAGAAGACATGCATGCTTCAAAGTTGGGTCAAATCACATCCCATCAATGACTCAAACCATTTGTTTGCTTTCAATTTTTCATCTCATACTTAATATCATCTTGACATCTGTCTGTCACTTCAGACTCAAAGACCTTCTTCAAGAAAAGCCTTTTTCAAACTTCATTAGACATCAATGGAATCATATCTGTTCAGTGCTTTGAACACCCTGGGAATAGGTTTGCAAAAATACGGATGTGTCAGGATAACAATCAGGATATACTGTTAACCTGGTTTGCCATAGGATAATTTAATTTTTCCTGACATTGTACTGTGCTATGATATTTTTGTTATTTTCTTGAAAAACTGCAAAGACAAAACTTAAAACTTACAGCAACATTACCTACCAAAATCACCTTTGAAGGCGTTTGGATGGTTTTTTAACTTTTACTTTTTTAAAAAAACTTGTCCCACAATTAATTTCATTCTGTTCCATTTTGTCTTGCTGTCCAGTGTTCAGGCCGCACAAAACTTGGATTAACATAATAAAAGCTATTTTCAAAGTCAGAAATAACAACCTACTTGCATGAGCAGCAACATGAAACATTTTGTAACTGGTTCCTCAGCAATATTCAATGCCAATTTTTCCATGGATGTGTTGCCAAACAAATATATGCCCATAATGTCACAAAGTTATCAGACCTTTCAAACAAAACCACTGTTTCAAGTACAAATGAAGAGAATATCTATCCAGAATACCAATTTTCAGGGTGTCTCACAGCTGAATGTCCTGTTGGACATGAGAAATATCCCTCTGCCTGAGGCATGCCCAGGCACTTCCATCAGCTTGGTTTCATGATTCCACGTTCAACTAAGATTTGTCAGAAGGACAAGCCTGGATTTAGGTGGTGTCAGCAGCACACAAAAGGTTTGGTCAGCAAGACTTGCTGGGTGTCTTCCCTCTTCCCACCTCCCCCTTTGAGAAAAAAATGTGGACATGAAAAGGAATGGATGGAAGAGAAGCAGAGGAGGAGAAAGCAGTAAGACTAGAGCAGACACCCAACAGCTGGTGGCACAGCTGTATTAGCATCCATCTTCTCCCCTCCTGAGCATTTCCTGCTTTTTCTGCCTGTCTTTTCTTCACCTAGCCCAGTTCTGTCCCAAAGACAGAACAGAGGATGTGACACATCTGCCCCAACTCCTCCTCTTAAGTCAAAGACATTATTCCCTGTCTGTCCTGCTTTCCTTGGTGCCACTTGGCAATCCCTCTTAAGTCAAAGACATTATTCCCTGGATGTTCTGCTTTCCTTGGTGCCACTTGGCAATTGCTGCCCGTTGAGTTGAGGCAAATCTCACTGCAGCCACCAGTGCAGGACTGTCCATTGGGAATGCAGGACAGGAATATGTCCAGGGTACCACACCACAGGGCCCTGGGCCTTGGCCCCATTTCAGCTCAGATTTGTACTCAGCCCTGCTGCAAAAACACTGCTGGGACCACCTCCCATCTCCCTCAGAATGCTTGTTTACTTCTGCCAATTCAGACCTGAACTATGAAATATTAAGAAGATATTAGTGAAAATACAGAAAAGTCTCTGAAAATAGACCAGTCCTGTAGCCATAGCTTTCACTGTTCTTCATACATTAATCAATAGTTCATATTTAATTAATTAGCACCAAGTTCACTTGGTGATGAAAGTAGAATTTCCATGAATAGGAAAATAAATTAATGTGAAAATCCAG
>NW_008693086.1:186870-195151 GCF_000695815.1 Acanthisitta chloris | reverse complement strand
TCCCACTGCCTTACATGTGATAATAGATGTCCCTTCTTTATATTATTAGGCTTTTTGAGCTTTTTTTAATTTTATTTTTTCAGAAGGAAAGAAAAGACAGCTTTGCTTTTTTTTTGCTTTTTTTTTTTCCCCCCCCAGCTGGGCAAGAAATATCTCAGGCTCTTATTGCAGAAAAACCACCTGCCTGCTTTAGTTGGATGGTATCAGCAATCTATGTATCACTAGGCTGTGGATCAGCACTGACTCAGGAGCACATTTAGGATGTATGCAACGTAACTTCTCCAGACAGCACTTGAGTCTAAAAGTACAGAACATTTACCAATTAGAAAGCCAACCCAAAGCATTTATTCCCAAGCAGAAATTTAATAAACTGCTTATATACTATACAGCAAACACCTCTACTGCTGCAGAGCAAAGTGTGTTTAATATTCAGGATCTATCTGCAATGTTATCATGTTCTCTTCATTAGAGCATCAGTTTTGTTAATTAGCATTTGCTCATGTGAGTAGTCCCCTTGACTTTAATTGATCCATTTTCATGAATACGTAGAACATAATTTTATAGTTAAAGAACTCAGTTCCTAGTCAATGCAACGAGCTGCTGTTCTCCAAGTTTAATTCCTAGCATAATAAGGAAATAAAAATGAGTACAACAGTTTTCATCAGATAGAAGAGAAATGTGTGTAAGGAAATGGTAGGAACAAGAATGGGTCCAAGACAAGATACCTGGCTATCAAATCCATTTTCCTTGCTCCCTTTCCACAGCAAAAAGGTGATATTAAGAAATAAAAAATACTTGCTTGGAGATGAGATCGGATCTGTTATAATGGCAACTCCTTGAGTAGCAGTGCTTGTGTTTTCTGAAGGGCCAAGAAGCATCTGCCCTTCACATGTTTGAAGTTAACAGCCCATGAGATGATCTGCTGAGAACTGAGGTTTTAGAAGAAAGGGAAACAACACAAGCCCCATCTGTTTCCCAAGGATTTGTTCTCAAGCTCTCACTTCTCATATCTGCACTGTGTTTATAACTAAACCTTCTTGTTTATACTCCTTTTCAGTCTTCAAACTAAAGGCTTCAAGATGGGTTTAGGAATTTTTTATAACTCTCTTTAACAGTAAAATAGTTCAATAAAAGCCTACAGTGGCTGAAATTTGGAAGCTTTTTGAAGGATGGTAATTAAAGATAGAAGTCATTGTTTTTCTTTCAGAACCTCTGATCACATTTCAAGTGTATCAGACTACAGATGTAAACAGTGACATGAGTATGGGTCATGGTAAACTCCTCCAGGATGGCAGAGTGGGTGGGGGCACTAGATTACTCTCTTTGTAAAACTATTCACAGCCCTGGCTGGCAGTCATACACATTTCACCATGGACTTGATGTCTTTAATTTTATCCTTAATCCACAGAGTGAGGAGACAAAGTGTGAGATCACCAATAAATCTTTACATTTATAAACTTAAAAGAAGTCCCTTTAAATAATTCAGAGAGAAGGAATATGTTTCAGGAAGCAAGCCAATTCAGTGAGCTAATTGCTGTGTACATATTTTTAGAGGCCACCTTTGAAAAGGTGGCTGCAATCACCAGGTGCCTTTAGAATTCTCTCCTGTGACTGATTAGAGCCACACATCTAATGGGCTGCAAAACCATGAATGAGAAATGATGGTCTTTCAGGTGAACTGCTTACTTTGTGACCTTGCCATTCCCCAATTTTCATTTATAAGGTAACATTCTTTTTAACCATGTTCAGCAAATGTCTAAAGGGACAGAACTGAAGTTATAACATTCTTTTTAACCATGTTCAGCAAACATCTGAAGGGACAGAACTGAAGTTACGTGAAATTGAAAACCAGAGGTCTCTTCAGCACCTGCACCTAATCTGGATTTTTTTTCCCATTTCCTTTCCAGAAAGGCATTTGTCTCCCAAGAGACTGACATGAGCTGTGGTGAGACAGCTGACCTACCAGCTGAAACAGCATAAAGATTATGGCCAGCATGTGAAACTTTTTCCAAACACATCAGGATTTTGATGCTTTAGAACTATTCCAAATCCCTACAAAGAGAAGAAAGGAGAAAGGAGAGAGCACTCTAACATCTCTTTGAAGATTCACTACAAAGTTATTTCCTTTAGTTTGGTAAAGAGGTAACTAGCAGACCAAACCAGGAAAACAGTTCCTTTCATGTGACACAGATGGATGACCTACCAATTCTGTTTCAGACCACATTATGCTTTGATATATTAACTGTAACATAATATTTATCAGCTAGTGCTACAAATTGCTTTGAAGATGAAAAGCCCCACAAACCAGGTTTGGGTGGTTTTGAACACAATTTAAAAGATGTGTTTTGAAAACATTATTTGCTCAAACGAAATCTATTAAAAAAGCCTGACAGGGTGGCATTACTGGGGCTTTGGGGATAGAGGGGTAGGGATGAAGGGAATGAAGGAGAGTTAACAAATAAAAACTGGTGAGAACTTCTCCTTACCCACAGCAAGTTAACAATACTCTGCTATCAAGTTCACTGCAGTTAGCAGATATAACCTGATGCATGTGCTCCACCACCTCCTTAGCTGGCAAAGTCCTAGTGACCACCTTATGGAGAAAAATGCTACAGAGAGACACTGCTCCATCACACAGGAGGCACAACATCCCTTTGACATGCAGAACTCTGCAGGTTCTCAACCTGCAGCACAGGTAAGCTGGAAAAGAGAGTACTTGGTTTTCTTCAGATACCTCAGCAGCTGCTTCATGTGTTAGACATAATTAGGATTATTATTCTTTACTAAATCTATCTTACATTATGAAATAATATCCCATTCCTTGCCCTTTAACTCCTGAACACTTCAATTAACATATTCTGTTTTACCATAGGACACTGGTAAGACATGAAGTATTCACGAAGAGAGAGAGGAAAAAATAACAAACCATGGCAAATTATCTATATAGCCAATAAAAGAAATCAATTAATTCAATGAGACATAAGATTTAAATTACCATGTGAGCTGATGTAGCCAGTGGTTATTATCAACAGCCTGTTGAGTAATTGCCTTTGCTAGTGCTAGAGTAGGATGTCACAGGATGCACACTGTGTAATTTAGACATGTTACAGTCTGGATCATAAATATATTGATTACGTCAGTTAGGGGTCAGGTAGACAAATAATAAATCATTGTTGATCCAGCACATTTAGTTCATTGCTTTTGATGAACTCCATGAACAGTTTCCAAATCTCACAGACTGCAGTATTTTTACTTGGGGATGTGCTGCATGTACATTATTTTTTTTGGACAGCAATAGTCGTTCTTGCTGGTTTCTTCTTTTTATTTTTCCTTTTATTATCAGTGGAGGCAGACTTGATGGTGTCACCAAGGGGGAGGGGAAAGAAGAGGGAAGTGCAGATGTTGCAATCAACTTTACGCTGATGATGAGTTCCTTATCATGAAGCCTGAGAAACTGCTTTGGTAGGTACTGAAGTGGGTGACCAAAGACACCATGAAATTTGGATTACAACTGAATATACAATAGCAAGTAGCAGCTGAAGAAGGGAAAGCAGAATTTCAGTTAGCTGAAGAACAGGAGAGGGAAAAGTTGAGCTTGCAAAAGTGGTTCTCCCACTGGGATACTAAAGACAGATCTAGTGGCAATGCAAAGACAGCCAGGAATATTCAACCCTCACAGAACTGAGCTTTTCATTGCTCTTTTCTTTCCCAATCACAGGAGGGGTGTATTGTTTCATTGAACAGACGATGACATGTTCTCTACCTGTAATGCCCAAGCATGAAAGTCATTCAGAAAAGGAAAAGCCATCAGGGATTGCAGAGGTACCTAGAGAGCCACAGTACTACAAGTCAGGAATTATCTTCACTGGGCACCCAACCCTCACCTGCAGCCCTCTGATGCCAGCTATTCCCAGAAGCCATGCTGTTCTCCTTCTCTCTTTGACACATGACCTCCTCCTAGAGAAACACAGCTTCTCTCCACCTATGATTCTTTTCCTGTTGTGGTGGGTTGTGTTGAGCTGAGGCATCCAAGGATTAATGAAGCAGATAACTAACCAATCTTCACTGGGCACCCAACCCTCACCTGCAGCCCTCTGATGCCAGCTATTCCCAGAAGCCATGCTGTTCTCCTTCTCTCTTTGACACATGACCTCCTCCTAGAGAAACACAGCTTCTCTCCACCTATGATTCTTTTCCTGTTGTGGTGGGTTGTGTTGAGCTGAGGCATCCAAGGATTAATGAAGCAGATAACTAACCATCAAAGTCTTTTTACATTTCCTGCTACTAAATCCACATGTGCAGCTGCAAACTCTCATCACACAGAAACCTCAACCCATCATATTGCTTTTAATCACCTGGCAGGAGTAAGATTCTGGTCAGGACTATGTGGAGCTCAGCTTAGGCTGGGCCCTCCCACGAGTTCAAAGGCAGTTTGTGTAAGTCTACTAGTTTTAAAAATAGTAAACTCCTGCTTTTAATTTTTTAAAACAAAATCAAGAGGATATTATTTAGATCTTCTTTCTTTCCAGTGGAAGACTGGATTCTGATGGACAGACGAAGATTGAAAAAAAAAATGTGAAGAAAAGCAAGGAAAAGAAGCTGAAACTAATCTGCTCATACCTTTCCAGACCATTTTCTGGGGAAACATCTTATTGCATTTTTATTCATCTTAGCATAATTATTTAGCATATTTCAGCCCAATTTGGTCCACTATGAATGCACTTCTGTCTAGCCATGCAGACACAATCTCTCCTCCTACAGCCCCAAATTAAGGTCTGGCCTTTTGTTTTCTGGAGTTTTACCAATTATGCTGTGACTCAAGGAAGAAGATAGTTTCTGTCACTTTGGCAAAGTTTTCCATTCCACTCACATTCTATTTTAGCTTCTCCAGGAACCATTTTATTAGTTGGAGAACTCATCATTTGAAGTAGAGGATAATCAGTTTACAAGGAAAGGATGCAGACAGATGCCAAACTATGCACAGAGAATTTGAAACATCTATTAGACCAGGTAACTGAAAAACAAAATACTGAAACATCTCATTTATACTGGAGTCAAGCTACCATAAGAATAGCAAAAAAAAAGTAAGAGTGGCAATTAATGCAGGTCCTGATGTATTAGAGGCTAACATTAATCAGTAAGAAGTGATGGGTTTTTAAACACCCACTGCTTTCTCACAGAATGGTAGTTAATACAGGAAATATACAGCAGGGTGATTTGTTTCTGCTTTTCTCTTTTACCACTTTCCACCATTTCCTTTGCCATTATAAGAAACAATTGCACAGAAAACATCTGCTTTTTGCTGCTAGGTAAGATAGTTATAGCAGAATCTTATGACATGATTCTAAGAAGAGATGGCAATTGATATTAACTGAATAATGGGTTTGATTTTTTTTCCCCTGAATAATATTTTAATTGGCAGAATTATATTACTGAAAGAACCAACTGATAAGTCATTTAATAATTTGGCAAGCTATAGTTTGCCAGGTAACAGAAGATATGAGAAAAAAAACCTTAACTGATCCAAGTAAGTCATAAAAGCCAAACTAAGTCATAAAAAAAGCCAAACTACAAAGCTACTTGCAAAATCCACGGTCATGCTAGAAGTCTTATGCTAGAGAGCTTCATACTCCTTGCAAAATGCCCCAGATGTTCTGCAAGCAGCTGCAGAACCTCCAGTGGAGGGAAGTCACAGAGGGGCTGATAGCACACAGTGAGGGAATTTCAGCTTCAACAGAAATAAATACAAAAATCAGTGTATGTGGTGGTGTAAAACCCAATCTTATACCTATTCCAGTAACTGTTACAGGAGGTTCAGAAAGTTGAGGAATGTAATGATCATGGACAAGTTCACAGACTGCCAAGTTCTACTCTGAATTAGTTTAGCCACTGTTCAGGAAAGAAGCATTAAAAACAAACAACCCCCCTTTGGATTCCTACCTGGACAATATTAAAACATTTTTATTAGCTTCAGCATCTGTAATTTTTTCTCCAATTCCTGCATTGGAAGTCCTTTTCCCCTGCAGGGTTGTTTTTCATACTTCCTCCTTCACATTTTCCTCATTTTTTGAATATTTACCTTTATCACTGCAGAAGAAAAACAACATAGGGAAACAGGAACTAAATGAAATGCCTGTGAGAGAGTACAGAGGAGGAGAGTTGCTACTGGACTCTCTTGTTTTGGTTTTGCTGGCACTCATGGAAGATAAAATGTTTTTTAAAAGGACTCTCTCACAGTTAGAAGGCATGAACAGTTCAAAGTGCTCACAATGCTCTACCAGTGGGTACTGAATGACCTTGCACACACCTTTCTGCCTCAGTTTCTCCGTGTGTAAAATAACTGCAATGATATTGACTTCCTGAAATGGCTCATTGCCTCAGTACTTACTCATGAAAAATACTACTACAAGAGCTGAGCATAATTACCAGTTTCTGAGCTGTCTATCCTAAGCTGGTGAGTGAATCAGCTGACTCAGGAATGAAAAGTCAGTTTTCCTCCTCTAGGTGTTAGATGAAATTGTTTTATGAAAGACTTAGGACTTGACTTTCAGAAGAATTCAGCTCCCTGGAGTTCACATTTCTGGCACATTTTTAGGCATTCAGAAACAACTGTATTTCCAAGTGAGCATGTCCCACTATAGATCCCAACATTTGCACAAAGATTCTTCTAAAACTCCCCCAACTCCACTTCACTGCTGGGAATGAAGGACTCAGCTTCTCCCAAGAATCCTTCCATCCCTTGGGAGCACCATGGGGCAGATTTCTGTAGCTGAACCTGCTTATTTTCACATGGGGAAAAAACAGCACATGCCAAATTGCTCCACTCTTGCTCCAGAAAACAGTCTGACCACATGACAAACGAGCATGGAGACTCCTGTCCTCCTCCTGTACCTGTTTCAATCCCACAGGCAACTGCCATCAGGGAAAGCTCTAATGACAAAATTAATTCAAATGAAAAGACACAACGAAGACCTTAGGGCAAAAAAAGAAGCTTTTTTTTTTTTTTTTTTAAACCTACAGTGTCTGCAGGGTCTTATTTCAACAAGAAAGTGTTTTTACCCTGGAAGGGAAATGTAGTCTGAGGAAGGGAACAGCATTTAGTCACTGTCTGGGTGTACGGGATACGTTCGTGCCCATGCAAGTGTGTAAATCTGATGCTGTCAGCAAAACTTGCTGTCTCCTGACAGACACCCCGTGCAGCCTTCAAAACTCCTCCAGTCAATCCTCTCACCTGTCAGCCTGAAAGATAACCTGGATTGCTCTTCCCTTCTCTTTCTCCACAAAGACACTAGCAGAGGTACGGTTCTGTCATTTGGAAATATGAAGATTCTGGGATTCTCCAGTACAGTCTCTCTCCGAGGGGTTATTTTCAACATTTTTATCTTCCAACGAACTTACAACTCTAACAAATAAAACTAAATGATGGTGTTAATTTTGTCTGCTGCTCCATGTATTGCTGCAGTCTTCAGTCTTCCACTGCGGTCCAGCCTCCAGCGGTGCAGGAGCAGTGGGCCCTGGTTGGCTTTACAAGATGCCTCAGTTAATAATCTGTCAATTTATCTTCCTGCACTGTTCTCTACTGCTTTCCATGGGGGGTAACAAAAAAATGTTCCCAAAGCTTTTTTTTTTTTTTTTTTGCCGCGTACGTACGTCTATATAATTATCAAAGCATCACTTAACGTTCACTAAGACAGATCGTGTCATTGAACAATTCATTTTCAGCACCACAGCCTGGTATGACTGGGCCTCTTGGCATAATTGAATCCAGACTACTGCTGTCAAAACAGAGAATTTATGAATAATAAATTGATTGTAGCCAGCAAAGCTAAGTCTGAGAGATAGCAGGTTATGTCAAGGAATAAGAAGGAATTTAAAAACACAATAAAGATTCATTTGGAATCAAACCTGTAATGCTTCCACGGTGGACAATAAAATCAAATAAAACTGTCATTCTTATATGACATAACCTATAGTGCCACAAAGTGCACGAGCTCACAGGCAGAAATAAGCCAAGCAAAACCACGTGCACACCCAAAATATCAGTGCAAATATAAGATGCAACGTAAGAATTCAACACGGTGGGTGTTGTCATAGCCCTGATGGTTTCTAAGTGAGGTTATCATGGTTTATAGGAAGAGGTAATGTGCCATATTAGATTGTCTGATATGCAGCATCAGAGTAGGCAAGTGTTCTGGCATGGCACGTGTTTGTGAGGTCTCTGAACTTGGAACAATCACAGTTCAAGGATTCTGTGCCACGAAAAGGCAAAAACAGAGGTACA
>NW_008693086.1:175577-186850 GCF_000695815.1 Acanthisitta chloris | reverse complement strand
GAATTAATGGCCATGACTGAAGGCAGAAAATAAGCTGTAGGGTGCAACTGTCTTTACAGCAAAGGCACTTAGGAGATGGAACAAAGGGTCAAAAGGAGGAACACACTCCGTATCTCACTGCTTTGAAATCACGACGAGCTGCCTGTCTGGAAAGAGCATTTTAACTGCACAGAAGTTCCAGGAGCAACAGAGTCACGGGGCAAAATCCTATAGCCTGTGATCTGTAGAAGTCACTCAGTGCCCTCCCAGTCCCTCAGGGCCTTGGACTGCGTTAACCTCTGCCTGTCCTGTGACCACCCAGGGCTGTGCAAGTCCAGGCTACACACTACAGTTCATCTGCTAAAAAGAGCTAATTAAGACAGCAAGGCTGGTTCAAAGAGGGGACTCCAGCAATTTCTACTACATCTCCTGTTACTCCTGTTGTCTGGGAAATTGTTTTCTCTTTCACTTTTCCTAGCTCCTGCCTCTGGTCATAGACTCGACAATCCCACTAAGCCTCCATAAATGACTTTTTCTGGATTCCGTGCAAATTCAGAACTGGACTGATTTGATGATTTTCAGCATTGCTTCAATCATTGTGGCTGACAATTTACTAGGGTAAACACCTGCCTGAACCTCCACTTTCAACACTTGCTCTGTGTGTTCTGGCCAAACTCCCTGCACATGACTTGCAGGTCAGACCATGGGAATGGCATGCATGGACTAATAGCAGCAGATGGTCCTCCAGCTTAGCAGTTCCCAGGGAGCCAATGGACTCAATGAAGTAATCATTAGCAACACATTATGTTGGTTTCATGACAAATTGTCCTCCAGGAACGTAAAGTTAACACAGGATCAAGACCTCTCTTCAGAAGTTGGTCATTAACAGCTGGTCAATTATTCTACTTTTAAACAAAATGAGTAATCATAACCGAACTCAATTTCTACAAGCCACAGAGAAAATTTCTTAACTGCCTCTAATTCACCTTTGATTTAAAACAAAATTTTGAAGAATCTAAACAAGGAAAAAATGGTATGACCTGGAGCTCTTACACGGAGTAAATTGATAGTAACCACTTCCAACTCAGTGGATTTATGAAGATGGCTGCTAGAATAAGGAGAAAACACTGCTGGGTCTTCTCTAGCAACAGTTGGCTACAACATTATTGGCTTCTCAGTTGGGGCATGTCCTGGTACCTAACATCCAGATTTTCAGCCCACATATTCCCAGCCTGGCACTGCAGTCACATCTGCAAAGCTTACAGAAACCCACCACACCTACAAAGCTCTACTGTTAAGCTGTGAATTTGAAAAAAAAAAAAAGCCAACCCACCATCTGCTAGTAAATGAAACCATGGGTTTATTGGCAAGATCTTCAATAAGGAAATGGTTCTCAGGACAAGATTGATTCCAATAGCAAGATACAGTAATTGGGGCAAACAAGGATACTCTTTCAGAACTACACTGCATTGACTACCTGCCTGAAAACATCTGTGGAATTGGAGATACTCAGGTCAATTCAAAGGGCAAAAGTCACAACTTCAGGATAATGAAAATAGTAGAGGTTTTCTGCAAACCTCTATTGACTTTGCTAAGAACACAAAGTCTCAAAAAAGAGAGAAACCAACCTATCTATACATTTGTATGGATGTCTGTATTCAGACAAAAAATTCTCTGTGCCCTGACCTCTTATCACAGCTGGTCTTATTATATCCTTTTTCGATGGTATCAAGTGGTTCTATCATTATTAATAAGACATGTTGATATGACATTAATAAGACAAGCTAAGTTCTCTCCCACAGCCTGACAGAATACAGAATAGCTGATAGGCTTCTGTTCTTCCAGAATTGATGGATTTTCTTATTCCCAAGTCTTTCCCCTGCCAACTGCTCTCCCTTCTCATCTAAGAGGTCTGGAGAGAAGCAGGACAGCATGGACGGGGGAAGGAATCAAATGTTCCACAAACTTATCTTTACACACATTGTCCTCTCTTCCCTTCCACCCACCGTCAAACATCAGGATGAGGCAGTGACAAGGGACTCCATACCCCACAGAAGAGCTTTGTAACACTCTCCCCTCCAGCAGACTCTCTCTCACACACACATATGCTTAACTTCACTGAAGAAGTTGCCAGGGAACCCAGCCATGATGGAGAAGTAAATCTATTCAGAAGAAGGAATGACGTTTTTCCAAGGAAGGACCAAAATAGTATTAGTGGTGGGTACACTTCCACCATCTTTTAGAAGAGGATATTAAAAGTGTTTTGCAAATAAACAGCCTGCAACATCTCTCTCAGACAGTACTGTTCATTTTCAAGGTCAAACCTCGTACTGTGTCACAGAGATTAAAACCTACAAATGATCAAGAAATTCTGTCCCATGGAGATGATTGTGATTCATTTTTTTCTTTCTTTTTTTTCTGGTCCTGTCGTGGGGTGAACCACAGATGTTGGGACAGAATGCAGTTGTGCACTCATGTCCAAAACTACCTTCTATTTAGCAGTTCCACAGTTCTCACAGGCACATGTGTGTTTATAGCCATCAATGACAAAGAGAGACACTTTCAAGGAACCTCTATTCTTCTCAGAACAAGAGAAAAAGTACAGATGAAACCTTATTTTTGGATACTGCAATGCTCTTCACAGTCCTTTATACTCAGCAGCTCTGGATGTTACTGGTCAAATTTTACCCTCTTTCACACTACAGTAAATCTAGGCTAAATCCACTGATTTAGCTGGAATTACTCGCGTTTCAAGCTCATCTCCTAGAGCATGAAAATGTTATTTGTGGGAAAATGAGTTATTGTATTTTTCTCTCCATTAACATTGATGTGTTTCGTGTAGCAAATACTGGAGGTAGCCACTCTGTGCACTACCAATGATGAGAGAAATACAGTAGAAGATCGGAATGTAATTGTTAAATGATCTTCCTGATTGTCAGAAAATTAATGGCACACTGTGGGCCATGTAGTGCATGCCTTGGAAACCTCAGAGCAAGTTCCCAACTCATTTAAATAATTTCAGTTTAGACATTTAATTTGCTTTTAACGCAGACATTTAATTTGGTTTTGTTTTGGTTTTCTTTTTTTTAAAGAAAAACCCCCCGCATTAGGAATCTTTATGCACGCACATGTACATCCACAATTTCCAAGAAAGTGCTATTTTCAAGCAAATTGTATGAAATGTAAAATTAACAAAATGCAAATAATATAAACAACCTAAATTAAATATTAAAACAATGCTGTATTTGAATGACTGGATTTTATTTTCATAAGAAGCTGAACTATAAACCATTCTTACCAATGCAACACCCAGCTGTTTGGTGTTTAGCAGCGGAATAACATTATTCTAGTGCAGCTGCTGTTATTGTTTGCTGTATTTCTGCCAACTCGTGGAAGCCAGAGATGTTCGTCTAGCAGAGAGGGACAGCTCTGATGAAAGCTCCAGTTTGACAGATGCTCCCATCAACAACTTTGTTCCTCTGATTGACTACACGGTATTTTAGGCAAATTAACCTGTCCAAAAAAATTCTTTATTGCTATGCTTGTGGCACAGATGGAAATATGAACTTGACAATTCCGGGTACTAGCTTAGCAATTAACTGAGATGTTTCAATAGACTAATGAACTTTCATTCAAAGCATGCTCCCTGTCAGGAGAAGAGACAGGCTGTTGTTTGAGAAAGTGTTATAGAATGTCAAATAGATCTTGACAGTGATGCTACTATGAAATCTGAAATATTAGAAAGGCACAGAAAGGAAGTCATTTAACACCTTTATAATCTCAGGAGATCTGAGATGGATCTTTATTATCAGAGTCTGAAACTCTCGCATTTTACAGTCCTTTCGCTGTGATTCACACCCTGTATAATAACAGTTCTCAGTCACTACAGCTGTTCCATTTTGAATGGTCACCCATTATTAGAAAGGAAGAAAAAAAATAATCAAGCCATCATTCTTCTATTCCATGAAGATATTAACATCCAACTAAATAATTATCCAAGAAACTGTTACAGGCAACCCAAATTAGCTGAATAGCAAATAAAAAGAGAACTATCCATGATCAGTAGATATAGGAATATTAAAAGGATTCATTTGCTTGGGGAGAAATGAATGCAAGGTTCTAGGGTAGCCTGAAGAAAACAGAGAGAAATGAATTAAAAACATGCATTTGATAAACTGCATTGATGTTTCACTAGAACCCTTAATGCAGTAATGCTGGACAAATTGTGTCCTCATTGGCCTGAATTCATGCACCTTGTCAGGACTGGGGACAAGCAGATGAGGCCAAAGAGTAGCATTTTGCTGGCTCAGAACTGAAAATATGACTGTTCTCCCAATTTATTCAACACGGGCAATATATTCTTGCATTTCTGACAGTCACATTACATTTCTTTCATTTGGGAGGAGCTAAACCTATGCCATTACAGTTGGGTACCTAACCTCGAGTGAAAACCTGCACTGTGACAAAATATAATCCACTTTTCCTACACACCTCGTAAACAGCTTGACTCTCATCATAAAATATTAAAGCCTAATATTGCAGTTGGTTCCTTCTGAGTATCAAGACTTGGAGTAGCCCCAAGCATGTCAAACACGCATTGGAAACGCTACATTTTTAAAGCAAGGCAACGTGTTAACTGATACACTGCAATATTTAGTCTAAAAACCTTTGAACAGTCTTTAAAAGTCTTTAAACTGCTACTTGATGACCTAATAGTGCTAAAATGACCATTAAAATTTAAAGTGGGCTTTTTAAGAAGAGGTCAATAAATAAAATAATACAAAAATACTGCTCTGCTGCTATATTTAATCCTACGACAAGGAAATTGCCTCTCCTATTTAAACTAACTGCAATATTCCCACTGGTTTCAAAGTAATTCCACATATTAGCTTGTAACTTGGACTAGTGCCATACTACAGCAGTTCTTTGAGCTGACAAATTAATAAACCAGGTAAGATGGGCAAACAGCTCTGACCTGTGTCTCCCTTCACCTTCCACGCCTACCAAGGGCATGGTTGGATTTCCTGCTGCTATGCACTCATTGCTCCAGAGCAAGGCTCAACCCTTCCTCAATACAAGCCACTGGATAACACATTTCTCTTGATTCCTTTCTCAAACTGTTATATGCTGCTTTCTTCTATTCCTCTTGAAATTACGCTCATAGCCATAGGAATCATAATTAATTATGCAGACTATTATTGCACATGGCATACCTGTATCTTACATTTAACCATCAGAACAAGCTGTTTAGCCATGACAAATGGGAATACATGTTTCCAGTGCTCTACTTTTCATTAAGGACAGAATCACAGTAAAGAGGCTATTTTTGTCACACAGAATCTTACAGGAATGTTTTCTATCCACCACCTCATAGCTTCCTCCCAACATTCCCCATTTCACACAATTTCCCAGTATCACTTTATGAACATTTCTTAATCTCTGGAGGTATCAGACAAAACCCGAGGCAGCCAGAGAGCAAACATCCATTTCAGCATCTTTCAGCAGGTCTATATGATATTCACCAACACGTTCCTCACCTAAACCTTTTGCCCTGATGCCAGTGGATCAAGCATTGAAACACCATAGTTCAGAGCTAAGGAGGAAAATCCAAGGCAAACAGGGCTTGGGAAGGAGACTGTGTGAGGAATTACTCCAGCCAGAAGGGTGAAAGTAGATTGAATCCCTTAAGAGGACAGCAGCCCTGTTAGTGGCAACTTGAAGATCAACTGAGAGTCCTGTGAGGAGGCAAAAATAATGGGGGACCTCTTTGTTTAAAGGTGGTATTAGAGCAAAAAGCTCTGAGGACCTTTGGCATCTGATGCATCCTGCTGAGATCAGTAGAGTATTCCTGTTTCAGTACACCTGTTTTCTATTCTCTAACACAGTGGTTGGGGAGCACAATGCCAGGCTAGAGCTCTCCAGAACTGCTCTATCTGAGAAGGCTTCATCGTTGAACAGGGAGAGATGGGCAGACAACCTATTGACTACACAGATCGATTCCCTTTGTTATCCTGGCCCATGAAACTCTGCCAAATTTTAGCACCAGTAAAATCATCTGAAATTCCCTTTTAACTTGAGGATGAGCTTTCCGGCTCTTTAAAGCAGCCTGCTCTGAGAGCAGGCAATGCAAAGACACTGCTGAAAGAAACACTGCAGTGAAAGGCCAAGAAAAGTTCTGTTTGCAGGAAAGTGGAGTTAAAAGGCTTTCCTTAGGAACTGTAATCAAACAGCCACATTAAAGGCAGCACTGGATCTCCTGAAGTCCACAGGAATTCTCTGGAAGGCCCTGCTCACGCCCTGAGAAGACAATGAGTCAGCAGCTGCTCTCTCTGTTTGAAAAGCTTCCCTATTTCTCTCTCCATTTCATCAGTATCACAGCAAAGATGAAAGACCTGGTGACTGTCACACGCCTGGTACCTCCTGCAGCACAGGGTGCGTCAGAGGGCAGAGAAATAAAATGAAGGAGAATAAAGCTGGGGGGATTGGTGAGGGACCACTGACGTAACAGCAGCAGAGGAGAACTGCAGCCCCATCTCCAGTAAGGGATGGGACTAACCCTGTGTGAAGACACATCTTGGATGCATTTTATGATGCTTTGAAGTGATGGAAAGAGGTGGAGAAGGCAACGTTACTTGAACGAGGAACATATCTACAGATATATAGACACAAACATATATACATCAAAATATTTACAGCTGCTACTTCCGTAACTCACTGCTCTGCCTTCAGTCTGCAGAACACTGCTGGTGATTTCAACAACTAATTACCTGGTATCTTCCCCCTCATTCTCCTAGTTCTTTATTCACTATAAAAATGACAGTTGTAACTCCGATAAAATGTTGATTTGATGAAAGACACTTGGTAAATTTACCATCACCACTTCCAAAGCAAGATTAAGGAACACCCTACCAACCTGTTCCTAGTTTAAAAATAAATTGTACTCCCTGAGGCAGAAATTAAATGTGTTGCTTGGGTGAACTGCAGCCAGACTTACATTTTATGGAAATCTATGACAAACAGGCTAATAAGCATTCTTTATTTTTCAACATGTTTTTGATACCTCACCAATCTCACCTAATTCACTACATTTACCAAGTTCCATTTTTCAGTATGAACAACATGGCATGCAGCAGATGACTTTGAGCCTTCCCTCTGCAGATAAATCTGATATACACTCCCTTATGCAACTATTGACTGGTCAAAAGGAAATCAGCCAATTCTTAAAGCCAAACCCTAAACAACGTTTCTCTTTGATTTTTCACAGCCAAGTTTTTTACTTCCTTGAGACATTAAACTGACAACCACAGTTCTGTTTCAGTTGAAATGGTAAATACTGTTTCAGTGCTTGCTGTTGCCCAGTCATGATAATTATGGGTGCAAACATTTGCTCATCTCAGAACTGGGAGTTGGAGGCTGCATCCTGCCCATTATATTTAATTATCACCATAAGCTCACCTCCTCCTCCTCCTGCCTATTCCAATGATGGATCACAGCTCATACTACATTGATAAATTTTTCATGTAGGCACCATTTCCTTATTATGGTTTGCATTGTGCTTAGCACAGTAGGACTCTGGCCCTATGTGGCATCATAAAACAGTAAGCATAAAATAATAGTAGTAATTATCAGTAGAAAATAATTAAATGAAAAAGACTGTGACCTCCCAGTGACAAATCACAATAAAACCCCAGTACATAAAGCACTCAGGATTCTTAAAAGCATCAGCACCAGCAGAAGTCCTGCTGGTGCTAGAGGAAAGGCAAGAAGCTACAGATGGAAATACTGTAATGCCCTCTGGGAGCACTTCCATCCACCATAGACATGTCTGTGCTCCTCTGTAATGGGGAAAGACAGGCTCACCTGGAAGTGGTTGTGACCCACAGAAACTGCATTTCTGTCTGCAGTGACTACACAAAGAACAGCAGAGTAGAATGAGGTTCTGACTTTATGACCTGATTTGGAGACCAACGCTGAGGAATTTAAGCACTCCACTCTGATAAATGGGGCATGGACTGTATGACAAGAGCTTCATAAGGAAGGTGTGTTTTATGCCATTAAACCTGCAATGTTTTGCTCTGAACTTGCTTCTGTCAGACGATAAGATAACTCAGTATTATTAGAGAGGTTTCTCAGTGATTCAGAAGATGACACATCAGGAAACTGTGTGCACCTTGCAGAGTCCTTAATGCTAAAAATCAGAGACATTCAGAAACAGAAGCTTTTCAGAGAGCAGATGATAAGCCACAGCAGCCACCCAGAGTCCTGCCCAGATTTGCTGGTGATGTCAGTCAACACAGCTCCACTGATTACAATCACACCTAAATACTAGACTTGAGCTGAGGATCCATCTCATGGTTTTCTTTGTTCAGAGGTCTCTATATACTTATTTCTCGTTTTTCAGTCAGGCAACATGAAAACACTAATAGAAAAGAAGCATCCCCACGAAGGCGATAATGAGATGGTAAATCTAGCGATTCTCCTGGAGTTCCTGTAAGCAACTAAAAAGGAGCTGTTTGAAGTAGAGGTTTCCATTGGAAGCACAGAGGGTAATCTTTTAAATACTGCATTTATTCAATAAAAATATTTTACTGAAGCTGCACAGGCTACATTCTTGCAAGGGATCCTGTCAAATCCTCTGGGTAATGAGTGCAGTTGCAGCCAGGAACTCCAGGATCACTCTGCATCTGTTCCACAGACAGAACGTGCAGGAGATTTGACTCCACAGTTCACATCCCTGGGGCAGAGGGCATATGTGGCTGTGCCACTGCAGAACAGCTTCCTCCATCTCCACTAACCCTGCTGAATATTCCCACTTTCCCTTTTCCCTGTAATACCTAGAAATGACCTATTTATTTGATGAGCAGCTCATTGCCTTAATAACTTTTGCCATTATTAATGGAATTTGCATCCTTACTAATGCTTGGACTGTGGAATTATCAAGAATACCACTAAAAATATTAATGATTCTGTCACTAAATGGCACAATTTTAATGCCACCTGCTGTATTAAACAAGTATGTTGTGAGCAAAATGAATCTTTATTGAAAAGTATGTCTGGTTTGCAACGTTGCGTGCTGTCCAGCCCAACTGGCTGGATGCATCAAGCAAATCCCTGTCCAGAGATTACAACCCAATTTCCTCTCATTAGTGTAAAGTGAGTGGCATTTTGAACTTTTGTGGGAAGACCTATTTGAAGAAAGAAGAGAAGCTGGTGGCTGGAAGCTAACCACCAGGTCATTACTGCCACAGTGCTGGGTGATAACTCGATAGCAGCTCTGAGAACTGACCTACAAGAGCATCCATGGAAATGGTACCTTCCCAGTAGTTACAACAGCACAACCTGAAAAATGTACTACATAACTTGGTACAGACAGAAACTGTTAACCACCTATGCTCTCTCATGGCCATAACTTCATATCCTCTTGAAAACTGAGAAGAGGGTAATGAACTTCTCTCTCTCCACAAGCACAGAAAATTCCTCCCTTTACCAACTCCCCTCCTGATGATGGGAAAGAGATGGGTTTGTAGAAAACTGAGACTTCCCAAGTCTGTGGGCTCCACTTTCAGAAGCAGCAGCTGGCTCACTCACTTCCAGTGCCTCGGAGGCATAATTCCCTTCATCATCTGTAAGGGAGAAAAAGCTTTCTCTCCTTACTCCCTCCTTTGAAAAAAACTCATACACAGAGTGATGTGTGGGGAGGACTGCTGGTACTCCACTGCTTCCCCAGAGCCCCTGAGCTGCTGTAACTCAGCTGAGCACCATCTACCCAAACAATCGTTTGTTTATATTAAATCTTACTTCAAACATGATAATGGTATCATTTTATATTTATACAGAGCTATTCATCCCAGAGGATCCCCAAATGTTTCAGCTACTTATGGGCAGCAGCTGTTTAATAGCGGATGGTATGACTGCACAGCAGTGCAGGGCAGAGCAGGCAAGAGCTCCACATCCAACAGAAGCTACAGGGGGAATTCAGGCAGGTGAAACTGAATTACCCAAACTGCAATTTAGCCAAGACGCCTGGGGCTAACATCTCTCTGCTCACAAAATGTTGCCCTTAACAATTCAGAGGGCATTCATCTGTTGACAAATAGAGAGAAATGTCTTTGGGTATTCATGCAGCTTGCTCAACTCAAAAACAAATTGAAAATTATAATAAAGCCTGTTCCAGGTT
Source organism: Acanthisitta chloris (assembly GCF_000695815.1). NCBI lineage: Eukaryota > Metazoa > Chordata > Aves > Passeriformes > Acanthisittidae > Acanthisitta > Acanthisitta chloris. The sequence goes on along the minus strand of NW_008693086.1, from coordinate 176,694 downwards.
TTTCATTCATTAAACCTGTGTTTGTGCCATGTTATTTCTAGGCACATGAATATCTGCTGGGAAGAGCTCATTAAATGACCATTAGCCTGGTGTCTTCTCCTTCCAAGACAGTGCAGGAGCTGAAAGTCTGTCCTTCCTTCATGGCACCACACATGGAAATGGCAACAAAACAGAATTTCTTTTTGGCAAGAAATTTTTTTTTGTTCTGTGAAATAGAAGGAAGAAAGTGCAGGAAAATAGGTTGCTGGATAGCAAGCTTAGGAAGAAGTACTGCCACAGTCACTGAGGAACTACTGCAATCACCCACAAGAAAAAACAGGGACAACTTTGGCTGCTGATCTACAAAGACTTGCCCCACATTCATGAAGAACTGGTCCATCAACAATTCTAAAGGTAACTTAGGGTTTGGGAATGACTCTTTGAGTACTGGTGCTAAAGAAACATTGTGTGGCCCAAGAGCTTTCCCAGACTCTTTCGTTACCAGAACCACATCTACAGCAACTGGAGGTGCCTGTGGAACTGACAGACAAAGGCTGCACTCCACTGCAAGAGGAGAAAAACTTGTGGGAGCAGCTAAGTTGAGAAGAGAATGAGAAAGATTCAGATTTGACATGGGAAGCACCAAAACCCAAAGCAATTCTCAAGTCCTCATGGTTTCCATGCTACAGATCAGCTCTGAGACAAACTAGAGATAACACATTTACATTCTTTTCTTTTTAAAATAAATTACTTCTCACTCCTACAAGCAGATCACAAAACATGAGAGCTGGAGTTAACAGACACAAAAGTAATATTGCAACTGCAGAAATGAAATGATGGGAAGAACTTTACACTCAGAAAAGTAAATACAAGAAGGTGAGGGCTAAAAATTGTATTTGGGGATTTTTATTTTATGGAAGGTTTTTGTGATGCAGAGCATGCACCAGGGCACTGGTTTTATGGCCTGTATCATCATTGCTGCCTCATGTCTTCCCCTTCTTGCTCTCTTACTCATTTTACCTTTTGATTTACAAAGAATATCTGATTTTGATTTCCAAAAATACAGATTTACAAGGAATTACAAGGAATAATAAGGAGCAACAGAAATTGTCGTATAAGATGAGTGAACTACAGTCAT